>NW_004444279.1:529552-533447 GCF_000243295.1 Trichechus manatus latirostris | reverse complement strand
TCTTCCCCTGGACTAGGAGCTTCTCCGCGCAGGAACCCTGGGTCCAAAGTACACACTCTGCTCCCTGCGCTGCTTTCTTGGTGGTATGAGGTCGCCCATCTCTCTACTTGCTTCTCTCTTTTATATCTCAAAAGAGATTGATTTAAGGCACAACCTAATCTTGTAGAGTGAGTCCTCCCTCATTAACATAACTGTCTCTAATCCTGCTTCATTAACATCATAGAGGTAGGATTTACAACACATGGAAAATCACATCAGATGACCAAATGGTGGACAATCACACAATACTGGGGAGCATGGCCTAGCCAAGTTGACACATATTTTGAGGGGACACAATTCAATCCATTCAAGGTGTAATCCATATTGAAGGCTATGGTCTTTGATCTTCATCACTAACTCCTTTAAGTAGTCTTTGCTTTCAGCAAGCAAGGTTGTGTCATCTGCATATCACAGGTTGTTAGAGTCTTCCTCCAATCCTGATGCTGCATTCTTCATGAACTTCATACAGTCCAGCTTCTTGGATTATTTGCTCAGCATACAGATTGAATAAATATGGTGAAAGGATACAACCCTGATGCACACCTTTCCTGATTTTAAACCATGCAGTATCCCCTTGTTCTGTTCAAATGACTGCCTCTTAGTCTAAGTACAGCTCCTCATGAGCACAAGGAAGTGTTCTGGAATTCCCATTCTTCGCAATGTAATCCATAATTTGCTATGTTCCACAGAGTTGAATGCCTTTGCATAGTCAATAAAACACAGGTAAACTTCTTTCTGGTATTCTCTGCTTTCAGCCATGATCCATCTGACATCAGCAATGGTATCCCTTGCACTATACCATTATTCAAATTGTTAAGACTGGAACAAGATTTTTAAGATTAGCTGTCACAATTTGTAATAGTACTAATATGATCTGTAATTTCACATTAAACTAGAAACTATTCATCAACTAGTAATTTCTTTTTAAATGGAGCTTATTTAATACCAGTGAGCTGAAAACACTACCAATATTTAAAACCCTGATCTAGCAAACAAGTGGATATGTTATCGCCATTAATACTACATCACCTAACAGGCTGCAGTTTTATAAAAGAAAAAAGAAACTCATTTTTAAAATCTGAAAAGTCAAATCAACCTAAAACATTTGCATTACAAGAACATGATAACTAAATGGTCTTTATATATATATACATATGTATCAATAGGAACTTGAAGCAATTCTGTCTGCATTTGACCACAGGGAAAGTGAATCAACTTCCTCTTGCTTCAGCACAAGGGTGAAGGGCGTTTCATGTGGTCTTTAACAATTCACTTAACTCTGTGACCCAGATTCCTTTGGCAGGTGCCATAACATACATGCATGTATACTGCAGTCATCAGATTTGTAGCAAGAGTCAAACTCATTTCCACTGAGAGCCTGTGTTCCTTTTTTTTTTAAGTTTCAGGATTTCTGTGCAATTGTTTCAGACTGGGGAGCCCTGGTGGTGCAGTGGTTAAGTGCTGTGACTACTAACCAAAAGGTCGGCAGTTGGAATCCACCAGCCACTCCTTGGAAACCGTATGGGGCAGTTCTACTGTGTCCTGTAGGGTCCCTATGAGTCGGGATCAACTTGACAGGTTTAGTTTCATCCTAAATTTGTGTTCCTTTCCTCAGATAAACTTTAGCCCTGCTTTAGTGGCTAAAAATCTATTTTGTATTACATGTTTAAAAACATTGATTGAGGCTTGAGTATATAGAAAGCTCTAGGATGCTAGGCAATGGAGTTGGGGTGAGGGTGTTGGGAAAAAGAGAGATAAAGCTTGGATTATATACCTTGAACTTTTGACTGTGGGCACTCTGGGGTTCATTTATTTTTAGACACATCTGGCCCCAAAGAAGTTTCACCAAATTCCTAAGGGAAGAAGGAATTGAGCTGGGCCAATAATAAAGTCCTTGCTGTAGGAGTAAAGGAGGGATTCTGAGTATGGTGTTGTGGCTGTACCTCAAATTTGCCCTGGCTCACACTCCTGGAAGCATACCTGAGTTCCAGGGAGCTAGAGGGCTCTGAGTAAATACACTTGAAAGCTATTTCACTAAACATGGCGGTGAAGCAACACTCTTGGTGCTTTAACAGTATATCACAAAGACGAGAGCTGTTCTTTCCTACTTGGGCACCTAAATTCTTGATGACCACCTAAGAATACAGGGCCCAGAGGAAGAACAAGAAAGACATGGTAACTCACCACCTGGGGTAGCAGCATTGCTATAGTAGAAGTGAATTTGTTACAGAGCACATGAGAAATGTCCCTGAGGACTCAGAGTCTTCCTAGTACGTGTGCGAAGGCTTTTGCTAAAGCTCGAGTTTCTGCACTTGCAGGTAGGCCAATTCACATATTAACAATATGACTTCATTTGTCCCTGTGGGGTGTTAGAGCCTGGGGAAATAGGGATAATATAAAGATAAATTAAAACAGGGTAACTTCCTTCAAAAGGAACTTATTTTAGTGGGGAAAAAGACATGTTCATGTCCATAAAAATAAAGTACATTCAACATTATTGAATGACACATGGTGCTTTGTGCCTCACTGAATGACAACAGTATTTAGATCCTATCTGTAGATACTGGGAAATGTTTTAAACTAAGGGAGAGTCATTTATCAGATCTATGTTTTAGTAAGATTTCTGACTAGGTGGTTAGGCCAGAAGGATTGGAATGAGGAGAAGCAGAAATCAGGGACTCCCTGGGTGGTGCAAAAGTTAGTGCGTTCAGCTGCTAACCAAAAGGTTGGAAGTTTGAGTACACCTGGAGGAGCCTCAGAAGAAAGGTCTGGTGATCTACTTTTGAAAACCATATGGACTCCAGTTCTAGCCTGACAAGTGGGGTCACCATGAGTCAGAGTCGACTGGACGGCAACTGGTTTAGTAATTAAAGCAGGAGGTAAATAGGGTCTAAACTAGGTTCCTGTTAGTGTGAATAAAGAAGAGGGGATGGATCAGAGATGTTTTAGAAGACTGTGTATCTTATTAGATATTAAGGTGCTGGAAAGTGAAAACTTTATTAACTCTGAAATTTCTAGAGGCAGTATTCTGTGGTATGTTTAAGGAAACAGGTTCTGGGACTAAACTGCCTTGGTTTGAATCATGGCTCTGCTATTTATTAATGGGATAAACCAAACCAAACAAACAAACCAAACCCACTGCCATCGAGTTGATTCCGACGCATAGCAACTCTACAGGACAGAGTAGAACTGCCCCATAGGGTTTCCCTGGCTGTAATCTTTACATAAGCAGACTGCCACATCTTTCTTCCTCAGACTGACTGGTGGGTTCAAACTGCCGACCTTTATGGTTGGTGGCCTTGGGCAATTCTGTGCCCTCTCCACTTCAGTTTTTTCATCTGTAAAATGGGGATGATAATAATACTTACACTTCATACAGTAAATGAAAATAATACCAAAAATTCCTTCAAAGAGTGCCTCGCTCTTAAGTTTGCTTGTTATCATCATTCTAGCTTCGATAACTAGATGAACAGTGACAATAGCCAGTGAGATGAAAATATAGAAGATTTGATGACCTCAGAGGACAGAGAAAATGTTGAGTTTACTTTTGGAACTCCTGAATCTGGAGTTTCTGGCACACGGTAGTCACACAGTATGTGCTATTGATACTAATAGAAATGAACAAGTTTTTCTTTCTTAAGCACTTTGACCATGAGTCAGATGTTGTTGTAAGCTCTTTACCTGTATAATCTCATTTAACCCTCACCACAATCCTGTGAGGTAGGTAGTATTATCATTTCCATTTCCCAGCTGATTTAACTAAGGTAAAGAGAGGTTCTGATTTACCTTCCTGGTAGTAAATGAGGAAGTGGACCAGTCAGGATTTGAACAAGACAATCAACTCCAAAGCTAGTGT
>NW_004444279.1:526899-529066 GCF_000243295.1 Trichechus manatus latirostris | reverse complement strand
TTCCGTTACACATACAAAGTCACCTTGAGTAAGAGCTGACTCAGCAATAACACATTTGTTTCACATTTGTATCAACACAAGTGTATCATATCATTGTGTTTTGCAAAGGGTACTATGACTTCCATGGACTCAGCAATCACCCTGCAGGTTTGAGAAACAGGTTTAGTTATGAAAGCATAGTTAGTACCTGGAACAGTATTTCTCAAGCTTTAATTACATAAGAATCATATATAGAGTTTGAGGCCTTGCCCCAAGTTTACTGAATCAGATCTCCAGGAGATCTTTAAAAGCACTTGATGTGATTCTGATGAAACTTCTCTAGCCACCACACTTTGAGGAACACTGTAAGGGATGGGCCTACTTCAGGACCCTTGGCATCCGAGCTCTCCGGTTGAAGTCCTGTTGCACTCGCATCATCAGTAACATACAGTTTACCTCTTAATTATTATGTCATATCTGCCATCTTTAATATAGCTGAGAGCAAGCACTTAGATGAGAACCTTGAAAGAGTGTGCATTCTGCCTCCTGTTCTGCTATATATTGTTTCCCACCCTCTGCACCCCTTTTTACTGATGAAGCTCCTAACAACCTATATGATTGGGCTTGTTTTAACAGAAACGAAAGGCATGAGAGCTGTGTAAGAGGGAGAGAGGAGAGCAGTGCACTGTAGTGAAATCAAGACCTACCTGGTGGAGGCGGGGCCAAGATAGCAGAATAGACGTTTCCTGAGGTCCCTCTTACAACGAAGACCCAAAGAAACAAGTGAATCAATTATATATGACAGCCTAGGAGCTCTGAACATCAAAGACAAAGTTGAAGAGTCGGACTGAGTGGCAGGGGGAGGGAGAGAGTGTTCAGAGGCAGTGAAGAAGAGCCAGACTTGAGCCAGCCTGCACCCTGCAGGCTGGATTGGCTGGTGCACACAGGCTGAGGCAAGCACTAGCACTTGGGATGCATTTCACCTTGTCAGGAGAGACTGGGCACAAACCTCCAGAGCCAGGGCAGGTGGTGCTGGATCTGCTAAAGTTAAATGCAAGCGTCTATCCTACCACGCAGGACCAAAATAACCCCTCCCACTCTGGGACTTTCGTAACAAAGAAGTGCCACTTTCCCCTCACCCACCCTCCTTCCTGCTCTGCTCTGATACCAGTCCGGCGGTATTCAACATTTGCCATGCCCCCTAAGTCGGAAATGGAAGCTGTCACGCCCAAACCATTCTCACGGCTGTAGGAAAAACAACAACAACAAAAAAAAACCCCACCATCTTCCCTAAGGTGAGTACTCAGGACTAACCGTGCCCACACCAGTCTCACAGCTTTGAAAAGTCACCACACCCCCTAAACTGAGAACTCAGGGCAGACATTGCCCCTTTGCCTAGACACAGGCATAAGGGGTCCATGGACTTCAAATGCCCTTCACCCCTGCTTAGACCTCTGTGGGCCGATTCAACAGCATAGGCTCATTAGCAAAAAACAACAGGGTGTATACCTGAAGCCTGTTTTCAACTGAAGTAGCCAAGAGGGAGTTGCACATTCGTGACATTTGAAACCATCCTGCCTTTTAAGCAGGGTCCTCACCCACCAACATCAGGGGCCTGGAGACTGACAGTTTCACCCATTCCACTTAGCCACCCACGACAGGGGTCTGAGAATAAGTGGTACCTCCCAGTTCTTACAGCCAACAGCACTGGGTGCCTAAAATCCGGCTGCAAAACCCACCCACCTACATGCTTTAGGGGAACAGGGACACGCCTTCCACCTAGGTACTCAGGGGCAGCCATCAGCCTCTACCTTGCTCAGTACATAGCCCCCTACTGCAGCCAGATACCTGCTCCAATCACCCATACGTATCCCTGCCATCTAGGACTGTAGGTGAGAGTCTGTACCACACATGCACTGACTGATGACCTGGACACCTGAGCTGAATCCACAAGAAAAGTAAATGGACTCCTGGGCTCATACACCTAGTAGCAGCTCTAACCACCTGGTGACAGGATGTGACAGCTTCAAAGACGCCAGTAACTAAAGTAGTTCACAAAGCTAGCCTATTTGGGCATAACAAAATGAAACAAGAAGCTAGGACACAGTAAGCAAACATACAATAAATCAATATAATAACTTTTTGATGGCTTGGAAACAACAGTCAATATCAAATCACATAAAGAAAC
>NW_004444279.1:523780-526205 GCF_000243295.1 Trichechus manatus latirostris | reverse complement strand
TGACTATTCAGCAGAAACCATGCAGGCAAGAAGGCAATGGGATGACATATATGAAGCTTTGAAGGAAAAAAATTGCCAGCCAAGAATCATATACCCAGCAAAACTGTCTCTCAAATATGAAGGTGAAATCAGGGCATTTCTAGATAAACAGAAGTTAAGGGAATTTGTAAAAACTAAACCAAAATTACAAGAAATATTAAAGGGGGTCCTCCAGCTAGAGAACTAACAAATATCAGACAACAATCGAAGACTAGAACATAGGACAGAACAACCAGATAACAACCCAGATAGGGAAGTCACAAAAATAAGTCAAAGCTAAAAGACTGAAAATAGAAAAACAGAGAGGTCAATATGTAAGCAATGACAACATTAAAACAAAAAAGAGGGACTAAATAGTGTAGTCAGAACTTTCATATGGAGAGGAAGTTAAGGCAATATCAAGAAATAAAAGATTGGTTTAAATTTAGAAAAATAGAGGTAAACTTTAAGGTAACCAACCACAGAGGAAACTAACAAATCTACCCATCAAAATAAAAAAGAAAAACACAAAGACACAGCAAATACAAAATCAACAAAAAAAAGATGAAGATACATTAAAAAAAAAGACTCAGTACAGAAAATTAAGTGGACCAAATAAACTGTCAACAACACACACATAAAAAGTACATCAAAATGACAGCACTAAACTCATGCCTATCAATAATTATACTGAATGTAAATGGACTAACTGCAACAATAAAGAGACAGAGAGTGGCAGAATGGATACAAAAACATGATCTGTCTATATGCTGCCTACAAGAAACACACCTTAGACTCAAAGACGCAAACTAAAACTCCAAGGATGGAAAAAATATATCAAGAAAACTACAACCAAAAAAGAGCAGGAGTGGCAATGTTAATCTCTGACAAAACAGGCTTTAAAGCAAAATTCACTACAAACGGTAAGGAGGGACACTATATAATGATTAAGGATCAATACACCAGGAGGACGCAACCATAGTAAATATATATTCACCCAATGACAGGGCTCCAAAATAACATAAAACAAACTCTAACAGCATTGAAAAGAGAAATAGATAGCTCCAGAATAATGGAGATTTCAACACACCACTTTTGGTGAAGGACAGAACATCTAGAAAGAAGTTCAATAAAGACACAGAAGATCTAAATCTGACCAACTTGACCTCAAAGACATACACAGCAACCAAGTATACTTTATTTTCCAGTGCACATGGAACATTCTCCAGAGTAGACCACATATTAGGCCACAAAGCAAGCATTAACAGAATCCAAAACACTGAAATATTATGAAGCATCTTTTCTGACCATAAAGCCATAAAAGTAGAAATCAATAACAGAAAAAGCAAGGAATTAAAAAAAAAAAAATCAAATCATAGAACCCAAACAACACCTTGCTCTAAAACTATTGGGTTATAGAAGAAATCAAGGATGGAATAAAGAAATTCATAGAATCAAATGAGAATGAAAACATATCCTACCAGAACCTTTGGGACACAGCAGAAGCAGTGCTCAGAGGTCAGTTTATCGCAATAAATGCACACATCCAAAAAGAAGAAAGGGTCAAAATCAAAAGACTAACCCTACAACTGGAACAAGTAGAAAGAGAGCAGCAAAAGAAACCCTTGGGTGCCAGAAAAAAGGAAATAATAAGAATTAGAGCAGAATTAAATGAAATGGAGAATAGAAAAACAATTGAAAGCATTAACAAGATCAAAAGTTGTTTCTTTGAAAAGATCAACAAAATCAATAAACCACTGGCCAGACTGACAAAAGAAAAATAGGAGAGGAAGCAAATAATTGGAATAAGGAATGAGATGGGTGATATCACAACAGACCTAACTGAAATTAAAAGGATTATAAAAGAATACTATGAAAAACTGTACTCCAACAAATTTGAAAACTTAGAAGAAATCGACGAATTTCTAGAAACACACTATATACCTAAACTAACACAAACAGAGGTAGAACAACTAAATAAATCTATAACAAAAGAAGGGATCGAAGAAGTAGTAAACTCACAACAAAAAAAGCCCTATCCTTGACAGCTTCAGGGGAGAATTCTACCAAACCTGCAGAGAAGAGTTAACACCACTACTACTAAAGGTATTTCAGCACATAGAAAAGGATGGAATACTCCCAAACTCATTCTATGAAGCCAGCATAACCCTGAAACCAAAGCCAGGTAAAGACACCACCGAAACAAGAAAATTACAGACCAATATCCCTCATGAACACTGACACAAAAATCCTCAACAAAATTCTAGCCAATTGAATTCAACAACATATCCAAAAAATAATTTCATCATGACCAAGTGGGATTCATACCCTGTATGCAGGGATGGTTCAACATTAGAAAGACAATCAATGTAATCCATCACATAAATAAAACAAAAGACAAGAACCA
>NW_004444279.1:520948-522576 GCF_000243295.1 Trichechus manatus latirostris | reverse complement strand
AATACAAACCATAAGTAACAATGCACAAACACCAGAAGAGAAACTAGATAAGTGGGAGCTCCTAAAAATCAAACACTTGCTCATCATAAGACTTCCCCAGAAGGGTTTAAAAAGAGAACGTAGAAACTGGGGAAAAATTTTTGCTATGACATATCTGATAAGGGTCTAATCTCTAAAATCTACAAGATACTGCAGCACCTCAACAACAAAAAGATAATTGAAAAATGGGCAAAGGATATGAACAGACATTTCACCAAAAAAGACATTCAGGCGTCTAACAGACACAGAAGGAAATGTTCACCATCATTAGCCATTAGAGAACTGCAAATCAAAACTACAGTAAGATACAGTCTCCCCCCAACAAAGCTGGCGCTAATCCAAAAAACACAAAATAATAAATATTGGGGAGGTTGTGGATAGACTGGAACGCTTATGCACTGTTGGTGGGACTGTAAAATGGTACAACCGCTTTGGAAATCGATTTGGTGCTTCCTTAAAAAGCTAGAAATAGAAGTACAACACCATCCAGCAATCCCACCCCTTGAATATATCCTAGACAAATAAGAGCCCTCACACGAATAGATATATGCATACTTGTGTTCATTGCAGCAGTGTTCACTATAGCAAAAAGACTGAAACAATTTAGGTGCCCATCAACGAATGAATGGATAAATTATGGTACATACACACAATGGAGTACTACACTACAATAAAGAACATCAATGAACATGCAAAATATCTCACAACATGGATGAATCTGGAGGGCATTATGCTGAGTGAAGTTAGTCACAAAAGGACAAATATTGTATGAGACCACTGTTATAAGAACTCAAAAGTCTTAAACAGAGAATGAAACATTCTTTGTTGTTTTTTTTTTTTTGGCTTTAACAAAGAGAAAATTATTTTCTCACAGTCTAGTAGGCTACAAGTCCAAATTCAGGCATCAACTCCAGGGGAAGGCTTTCTCTCTCTTGGCGTTTTCATCCATCTCCCCCCGGACTAGGAGCTTCTCCACGCAGGGACCCCGGGTCTAAAGGACAAGCTCTGCTCCCAGCACTGCTTTCTTGATGGTACAAGGTCCCCAAGTCTCTGCTTGCTTCCCTAAACGAACAAAACATTCTTTGATGGTTACCAGGCTGAGGAGGGAGGGAGAGGAAAATCAACTAACTAGATAGTACACAAGAACTGTCTTTGGTAAACAGAAGGACAACACAATACAGGCTAAGTCAGCACAACTGGACTAAAGCAAAAGCTAAGAAGTTTCCTGAAGGCAGCCAAACACTTTGAGGAGAGTAGCTTGGGCTAGAGTCTGAGGACCATGGTTTTGGGGGACATCTAGGTCAATTGGCATCACAAAGTTTATTAAGAATGTTCAGCATCCCAATTTGGTGAGTGGCGTCTGGGGTCTTAAAAGCTTGCGAGCAGCCATCTGAGATGCATCAATTGGTCCCGACCCACTTGGAGCAAAGGAGAATGAAGAACACCAAAGACACAAGGAAAATATTAGTCCAAGAGACAAAAGGTCCACATAAACCAGAGACTCCATCAGCCTGATACCAGAAGAACTAGATGGTGCCCAGCTACCACCATTGACCTCCCGGACAGGGAACACAATAGAGAGTCTGTGA
>NW_004444279.1:480749-520051 GCF_000243295.1 Trichechus manatus latirostris | reverse complement strand
GTAAGGAGCATTCTGGCTGTACTTCTTCCAAGACAGATTTGTTTGTTCTTCTGGCAGTCCATGGTATATTCAATATTCTTTGCCAACACCATAATACAAAGGCATCCATTCTTCTTCAGTCTTCCTTATTCGTTGTTCAGCTTTCGTATGCATGTAAGATTGAAAATACCATGGCTTGGATTAGGTGCACTTTAGTCCTCAAAATGACGTCCTTGCATTTCAGCACTTCAAAAAGGTCTGTTGCAGCAGATTTGCCCAATGCAATTCGTCTTTTGATTTCTTGACTGCTGCTTCCATGGGTGTTGATTGTGGATCCAAGTTAAATGAAATCCTTGACAACTTCAATCTTTTCTACATTTATCATGATGTTGCTTATTGGTCCAGTTGTGGGGATTTTTGTTTTCATGTTGATGTGTAATCCATACTGAAGGCTCTGGTCTTTGATCTTCATCAGTAAGTGCTTGAAGTCCTCTTCACTTTCAGCAAACAAGGTTGTGTCATCTGCATAACACAGGTTGTTAATGAGTCTTCCTGCAGTCCTGATGCCGTTCTTCATATAGTCCAGTTTCTCAGATTACTTGCTCAGCATACAGATTGAATAGGTATGTGGTGAAAGGCTACAACCCTGACACACACCTTTCCTGACTTTAAACTATGCAGTGTTCCCTTCTTTTGTTCAAATGACAGCCTCCTGATCTATGTACAGGTTCTTTATGAGCACAATTAAGTATTCTGGAATTCCCATTCTTCGAACGTTATTCATAAGTTGTTATGATCCACACAGTGAAATGCCTTTGCATAGTCAATAAAACACAGGTAAACATCTTCCTGGTATTCTCTGCTTTAAGCCAATAATCCATCTGACATCAGTAATAATGTCTGTCATTCCACATCCTGTTCTGAATCTAGCTTGAACCTCTGGCAGTTCCCTGTTGATTTACTGCTGCAACAGCTTTTGAATGATCTTCAGCAAAACTTTACTTGGGTGTGATATTAATGATACTGTTCGATAATTTCCACATTCTGTTGGGTCACCTTTCTTTGGAATGGGCACAAAACATGAATAAATAGCATTCCTTTTATTTTGAACTGTCCTAAAGCTGGCCCAAATTAGATAATTCACATTTAGTAAATATTTCACAACGATATTTATTCACTGCTCCGTCTACAGACTAGGTCAGTATTACCTACTATTTTCTTTTACAGATCAATTGTTCAGCTATTCAGAGGTTATTTTGCCAAAGATTTGGTAATCAACAGATGTGCACACTAATATTTATTTTTCTGGCAATGTTAAGCATGAATCTGTTCACTATTCTGCTAATCCTTGTCAGCAACAATAACACCTTTGCAAATAAAAAGAAGTTTATAACCTTCAGTATCGGTTACCTAGGCATATTTAAACTACCTAAGGATAATGAAGCAATGGATTGATACAATTTTAACTTACTCAAAAATGCTAGTATGAAAAATAGTATTCACATTTTAGGTTGGGAATGGTGAAGGGAGGCTTACTTGAATTATCCAAATTGAACTTTATTCCCATTGATTTCTAAGCCTGGTTTTGCAAAAGAACAAGGTCTCTCTGATGATCTCTTGGGATATTCTTATTATTTTAATGTATGTAATAATATTGGCAGTTTGAGTCCACCAAGAGACAACTTGGAAGACAGACCTGGTGATCTACTTCCAAAAAATCATCCACTGAAACTCCAATGGAACACAGTTCTACTCTTACACACATGAGGTCGCCATGAGTTGAAACTGACTCAATGGCAACTCGGTTGTGTAACATTAAAAGATATTATTCTTACAACGCCAGGTACTGTGCAAAGCCTGTTACACATGAGTTTAGTTAATTCTCACAACACCATGAGGTATATATTACTATTTCCCCTCATTTACACATGAGAATCTGGAAGCTCAGAGAGAAAAGGCCATTTGCCCTGAGTAAGGTGGTGGTGTGGTTAAGTGCTACGGCTGCTAACCAAAAGGTCAGCAGTTGGAATCCACCAGGCGCTCCTTGGAAACTCTGTGTCCTATAGAGTCACTATAAGTCGGAATTGACTCGATAGCAACGGTTTGGTTTTTTTTTTTTTGTTTTTTTTTTAACACAGCTGGGGAGCCCTGGTGGCGTACTGCTTAAGAGCTCAGCTGTTAACCAAAAGGTTGGCAGTTCAAATCCACCAGCCACTCCTTGGAAACCCTATAGGGCGGTTCTACTCTGTCATATAGGGTCGCTATGAGTCGGAACCGACTTGACAGCACCTAACAACAATACAGCTGGATGGAAACTCAGATCTGTTTGATCCAGACCTCAGACTTCTAACATTACTATTCTTCCCACAACCTTCAAAACTGATTTAAATTTATTTTCTGAAGTAAACGTATGCCTTAAGTAGGGTTTTAAAAAAATTAGTGGACTATTTCATAGAACAGTTTTATGTTTACAGAAGAACTGAGTGGAAAGTACAGAGTTCTTATATACTACCTCTCCTCCTGCCCACAGTTTCCCCTATTATTAACATCTTGCATTGATGTGGTACATTTGTTACAAATGATGAGCCAATATTGATACATTATTATTAACTAAGGGTCCATAATTTGCTCTGTGTGTTGTACAGTTCTTTGGGTTTTGACAAATGCATAATGTTATATATCACCATTTCAGTATCATACAAAGTATTTCACTGCTCTAAAAATCCCCTGTGCTCCATCAACTCGTTCCACCGTACTTTCCCCTCAAGCTCTGGCAAACCCAAAAACCCACTGCCCTCCAGTCGATTCTGACTCATAGTGATCTCATAGGGTTTCCAAGGCTGTAAATCTTTACGGAAGCAGACTACTATGTTTTTCTGGTGGTTTCGAACCACTAACCTTCGGTTAGCAGTTGAACACTTTTAACCACTGCTCCACCAGGGCTCCTTAAGCCCTGGCAACCACTGATCTTTTCACTGAGGCACCAGAATAGGCAAGCGATTTGCCCAAGGTATAGGTAGTTAGTTACCTTGAGTAGGAAGTGGCAGAGGTGGGATTAAAATTGAGGGATTAACTATGCTGTAAAAAACATACGCGCACACACACATATACACACCAAACCAGTTATTTGCCAGGTAAGTGGGAATTGACAGACATATGGCACCCCTATTCTTTCTATCTCTCAGCATTTAAAATTTTTCAGGGAGTTGCCTTATATGCATGGGGAATTTTTTTTTTTTTTACTATGTTTTGGGTTTATGAGTTTTTTTATTGTTGTTAATGTTGTTTTGTTTTTTAATGTCAGTGGTAGGGAGGAAGGAAGCAGAACTAATACTTCTCTAAATACTTTTCCTCCCTGTAGGTAGGGATTAAGCAATCACCTGACAGATTTCATCACTGCAATGAATGTAAGTCTGACAATTTACAGGAAACTTATCATTCTTTTCTATTCCAGAAACTTGTTATACTTCCCCTCACAACATGATGCAAACAGTTGAGTAAAGCTGTCTCTGAAAATAGCCACCCTTCCCTCAGGCCATTTACACCACACCTTTCATGATCTCTGCAAGACAACCCATAATAGAGCTTTTGATTGGAGGTCAAAGACCAGGTGTTAGCTAGGCAGTATTTATTAGGAACAAGATAGGTAACACAGAGATATATTTAGGAAATGGAAGGTTCTTCTCTTTCTAGAATTTTTGCAAAGAAACATTACAGACCATTACGTATACATACATTAGAGCTCCACATTTGTAATGAAGTAAACTATGGTCTCGGCTTTATCTAAAACCCGAAAACTAAAGCTACTGCCATCGAGCGGATTCCAACTCATTGTGACCCTGTACGACAGAGTAGAACCGCCCCATGGGGTTTCCTAGGCTGTAATCTTTTCAGAAGCAGACTGCCACATCTTTGTCCTACAGAGCAGCTGGTAGGTTCAAACCACTGAACTTTCGGTTGGCAGCCAAGCACTTTCATCACTGCACCACCAGGCCTCCTTGGCATTATCTAAACTATGTCTGAAGGCAATCTAGGAAAATGGGACTACTCAATATTTGGACACTCATGTTGTTTGTGGAGTAGCCCACATTCTTCTCAAGGAAAATAGTTGGAAACCTGTGGTAAAAGTGGTGATGACAGCTGAGTCTCACCCAGGACCCAATTTAGGTACAAATTGTTGCTGTAGGGGTCAAAACGAGAACTCTTGAAAGAGGAAACAATTGTTGAAAACAAGAAGGATTTTAAATATAACTTGTTAGTATTTTGGTTAATCTTTCTTTAAAAAAAATTCTATGCATTACTGAACAATGGCAATTTTTATTTGTAAATACCTTTCAAATTCTCATTTATTCATGTATCATAAAATATTTTGTGCCCACTATGTGTGCCTTGGAGTCCCTGGGTGGTACAAACATTTAATGTGCTTGGCTGCTAACTGAAAGGTTGGGAGTTCGAGTCCACCCAAAGACACCTCTAAAGAAAGACCTGGTGATCTACTTCTGAAAAATCAGCCATTGAAACCCCTAGGGAGGACAGTTCTACTCAGACACACATGGGGTCACCATGAGTCGGAATCTACTCAACAGCAACTGGTACAGCTATGCGCCTATTACTTTTCCTGGGGACACAGATAATAGACTAATAAGCACACTGTCTCCTTGTCTCCTTGAGGGTCTTCCTCAAGGAGATGGATTGACACGTGGCTGCCACAATGGGCTCAAACATATCAACGACTGTGAGAATGGCACCAGTCCGGGCAGTGTTTCGTTCTGTTGTACACAGGGTCACTATAAGTCGGAACCAACTCAATGGCACCTAACAACAACAAGCGACTTGTAATATAATGTCAGGTAATTAAAAGTGCTAAGAAATAAAACTATATGTTTAACAGACTACATTTTTATTTATGTAATTATTCTGATTTTTTTATTATTAAAAATATTATGTAGTTTAAGCTGCAGTCATCCAGAGGAGGGACTGGAATTAAAGAGGAAACAATAACCACTCACTGCAGGCTGCTTCTGGAAGGGGTAGACATTGCAAATTTTTGAATCTCCTTAAAAGCTGTGAGATTCTAAAGAACAGCAATCTGGGCATATTCAACCTTATATCCTTAGCCTCTAGCATCATCTTTGCTGCATAGTAGTAATTCAGTTAATGCTGAATAAGTGAAAACAAAGTTCTTAGAGTCCCAAATGGATAATTCCTTCTCAATCTTCAGGACTGAGGTTAGCGGCCATTTCTACCGGTAAATGCTCTCTGATTATCTGGAAACTAGATTCAGACCCTATGTGTTTGTGGGACCTCCACTTACTGTGATCATCAGGTGCATTATTCTCTGTTTACTTGTTTCTCTACCACTAAGACAGAGCAAGAACTCCATCTTAGTCACCTTTGGCTCCAGCTCAGAGGTTAACAGCACATATTAAGCATTTAGTTTGTTAACACGAACTAACAACGGAATTGTCCTTTGCTTGTAAGGTTGAGTATATGTTCTGGAATTAAAAAAGATGTAGATTCACACCCATGTTCATTGCAACATTATTCACAATAGCAAAAAGATGGAAACAACATAAATGTCCATGAACAGATGAATGGATAAACAAATTGTAGTACATACATACAATCGAATACTATGCAACAGTAAACAATAATGATGAGTCTGTGAAACATCTTATAACATGGATGAATCTAGAGGACATTATGTTAAGTGAAATAAGTCAAATACAGAAGGACAAATATTGCATGATACCACTTTTACAAAAAGTCAAGAATAGGTATACACACAGAAAACAACATTCTTTGATGATTACCAGGGATGGGAAGGGGAGTGAGGGGGACTCAATTACTAGGTAGTAGACACATGTTAATTCTAGTGATGGGAATGGCAATACACAATATGGGAGAAGTTAGCACAACTTGACCAAGGTAAATGAAGACACCGAGAGGTATGCAAGAATAAAGGACAACTATGATAAATGCTATAATATATACAATTTTGCAAGAATAGTAGTAACAAGCAAAAAATACGTGTGTGGTTACATAGGTAGATATATATGCTATATGAGTGTGGGAAGGCATATGAGTACATGTGCATACATATATAGTTCTGTTTGTGGGCATATGTATATACATGCTTGTATGTGCTGTATATATATTCATATATACAATAAAACACATAGTGGGGCAAAATTATGGATACTTCCTAGACATATCCAATACCTCATGGGATTGATCTACTGGGTTTGAAGGCTCAGGACCATAGTCTCATGGGATAACTAGGTCAGTTGGCATAACTTAGTTCATAATGTTCTATACTCTAGCTCGGTGAGTAGCATCTGAGATCTTGAAAGCTTGCAAGTGGCCATCTAAGATACAATGATTAGTCTCTTCCCATCTGGAGCAAAGGAGAGTGAAGGAAACCAAAGTCTCAAGGAATAAATTAGTCCATAGAACTAATGGCCCACGTGAACCACAGCCTCTTGTAGCCTGAGATCAGAAGAACTAGATGGTGCCTGGCTACCACTACTAACCGTTCTGACCAGGGACACAATAAAAAGTCCCAGTTAGGATGGGAGAAAATGTAGAACAAAACCCAAATTCATAAAAAAGATCAGACTTACTAGACTGGTAGAGACTGGAGGAACCCCTAAGACTGTCACACTAAGGCACATTTTTACCATTAACATTGTGTGTCAACTTGGCTGGTCTGTAATTCTCTGTGACTTGGCAGTTATGATGTAGTTTGGCAGCTATGTAATGATGTAGTCACCTCCATAATGAGATCTGATATAATGTAATCATCTCCACGATGAGATCTGCTATGAACAGCCAATCAATTGAAAGGGAGAGTCCTTGAGGGTGTGGCCTGCATCCAATATATGTGAACTTTCTGGCAAAGCTTGCTGGCTTTTGCTCACTCTGGATCCTGCAACTGGCTCCTGTTCATCTGACCTCTAGTTCCTGGGACTTGAGCTAGCAGCTTATCTGCTGAGTTTGGGACATGTCAGCCTCCACAGCCTGTGAGCCAGCAGCCTGCCATTTTACCTGCTGATCTTAGGATTCATCAGCCTCCACAGCCTGTGAGCCAGAGGCCTGCTGTCTGACCTGCCAATCTTGGGTTTGCCAGACCCTGCAGCTACGTGAGTCAGGAGGAGCCTCCAGCCTGACCCACAGACTCGGGACTTTCCAGCCTCTACAACAAGGTGAGCCATTTCCTTAACATAAATTTCTCTCTCTCTTCATTGGTTTTGCTTCTCTAGAGAACCCAGTGTAAGACAACCTGGAACTGAAGACACTCCCAGAGGTCACCTTTAGTCAAATAATAGATTGGTCTATAAAATAAACAATAACACCAGTGAGGAATGTGCTCCTTTAAAGTCAACTATAGGAGCAAATGGTCAACATTTACCCAAAAGCAAAGATGTGAAGGCATGGAGGGCAGGGAAACTGGATGGATGGAAACAGAGCAGGTGGAGTGGAAATGGTGAGTGTTGACACATTGTGGGGACTGTAACCAATGTCATGGAACAATTTGTATGAATTGTTGAATGAGAATCTAATTTGCTGTGTGAACTTTCACCTAAAACACATTAAAATATTTTTTAAAAAAAGACATGGATTTATATTGTTAATTTTCTATTAACTAGCTCTGTGACCTTGGATAAGTCAATTACTTCCTCTAAGCATTTTTTTCCTTCTCTGTCAGTTGGGAGAGAGGAGCCCTGGTGGTGCAGTGGGTTAAGCACTTGGCTCCTAAGCAGTTTGAACCCACCAACTGCTCCATGGGAGAAAGATGTGACAGTCTGCTCCCACAAAGATTATACCCTTGGACACCCTATGAGGCAGTTCTACTATGGGGCAGGTCCTTATGAGTCTGAATCGACTCAACTGCAATGGTTTTTTGGGGGGTCAGTGGGAACTATAATAGAACTTTCCACATATAGCAGTTGTGAGGTTTAGATGTGATAATTCATGTAAAGCATTTACAAAGACTAGTAAATGGTAGGACCTTAATAAAGTTTAATTATTGTTTTCTTCTCTGCACTTCCACCTGTACCTTTTTTCCTTTTTTTTTTTACTCCTTTTCCCACTCTGCTTTTCTTCAACTTTTATTTCTGTCTTCTCTCTCCCCTTTTCTTTTATATCTTCTTCTTTTTAGCTCTTCTGTTCTCTTATGTCTTTGTATATGTCCAAGCATTTCTTCTCGTGTACTAGGTTTCAATGAACCCCGCACCCTGAAAAAAGGGCATAGTAAGTAGTGCTTGTGTTCCAATCTGATGCCCCATTCTTTTTGTCAAGAATGGGAAACATGTGCCCCAAATATGCAAACCTAAAGTTCTGGGAATAGACACTGAGACTTGTTATAGACACAAAAGAGCCACTGAACAGGAAAAATGCTTAGTGTGGGAGATACCATCCAAGGAGCTGGCAGCAATCCTGGCTGGCTACAGAGGCCAAGTCAAGGCCTAGAGTGTAGTGTGCCTGTTATGCAGGAGTTGCTACAGGGGCTTGGTGGTCTGAGGAACAGAACCCAGCCGGAGCTCACTGGAATGGTTTCCTAGTGACAGCTGGGAGATTTCCACATCAGAAGGATGGGATCATGTGGCAGGAGATGGAGCCAGAGTTGTCCAGGCCAGGTACTGGAGGCATCCTCAGACTCAATATGTCTATAAGGCAGGCTGGGATGCCACCAGAACAGATAGCTCTGGCATTACAGACCTAATGGTGGTTGATGCTAATTATACTGAAACAGTAAAATAAATGGTTGATTTTGTTTTTCATCTACGAAGATTTTGGAGAAAAAGTAGCTTCCCCTCAAAATCAGCCACAGTCCCACCACCAAAAGACAATTATTGTTAGCGTTTTGATATATTTCCTTTTTGCCCCCTTTTGGATGTATTTATAAAATTTAATCGTCATAAGATTATTTGTAATATGTTAGTTTCTGCTTGTCACATATACTGTTTTATCATAAGCATTTTTCCATGTAAAATGCCTTGTGTACATTATTAAAAACTTTAGTTCATGTATTTCTGATGTTAAAAGTAAAATATACTCATTTTAAGAAACTGGAAATAATTTGAAAGAAGGGATAATTCTTACCACTCAGAGAAAACTCATCCTGTTACGATTTTGCCTTTCTTCCTTATAATCTCTTTATGCATTTTTTAACTTAGGGAGGATTATACTATATGTACAATTTTGACTCTGCCTTTTTCAGTTAAAATTCTACCATATCCATTTCCCCAGTGTCATCTAAAATGCTGTCCCTATTTTCAAGGATACTCGAGGTCCCATAGGAGAGGTAGATGTGGACCAAAGGGCAATGTAAACAGAGAAGCTAGGGACAAAACATATGTACAATATGGGTTAGAATAAAATTTGGGGATAAACATAAAATGACTCTACTCACAATTAGAATGTTGCTACTGATTATATAATCAAATATTTTTTCCTTCAGTAGCACTATTATTTTCTTTTTTTATTGTGCCTTAGGTGAAAGTTTACAGAGCATATTAGTTTCTTATTCAACAGTTCATACACAGATTTTTTTTGTGACATTGGTTGCAATCCCCATGATGTGTTAACAATCTCCCCTTCCCCAGCCTGGGTTCCTTGTTTCTATCTGTCCATTTTTTCTGTCCTTTCTAGCCTTCTCGTCTTTGCTTTTGGGCAGGTATTGCCCATTTGGTCTCATATACATGATTGAACTAAGAATCATATTCCTCACCTGTGTTATTGTTTGTTTTATAGACCTGTCTAATCTTTGGCTGACGGGTGTTCTTTGGGATAATGGCGTTATTTTTAAAGTTTTGCAAGTTATTGCCTAAGTTCTTTTAAAATAAATTGTTATTAACTAATTTTATAACTGTAAGAGCAATAGATGAACATACTAAAAAATTAAAGTTTACCAAAGAGGATTTATTAAAAAGATACTTCCATGAACAACTGCTTCCTTTGCCATGAGACCAGAAGTGGATAGTGCCCGGCTACCATTACTAAACGTTTTGATCAGAGATTCTATAGAAGAATCTCTGATCAAAAGGGGAAAAATGCTGAAGGAAATTTCAAATTCTCAAGGACTCCAGACTTTCTGGAGCCAAGACGGCTTGATGAACCCGTAACACTATTGCCCTGAGATACGCTTTAAACCTTAAACCAAAAATATTCCCTGAAGTCTTCTTTAAACCAAACAATAGTTTAGCTTAATTAGTAAAGAATGTCTGCCTTAAGCATTGTGCTCTTTTAAAAAACCATATACAGAATCAAATTGCTCACAGCAAGAAACAGTAGATAGGAAACTTAGGGGCCATTAAGTTTATGATAATGAGGGAGGAACAATTCGGTAAAGCAAGGTGAGAGTGGTCGCACAAATTGAAGAATGTAATCAATGTCACTGAATTGTATATGTAGAAATTGTTGAATTGGTGTATGTTCTGTTGTGTATATTCTCAACAACATAAATAATTATTTTTTTAAAAAAGGTACTTAACTGCTTCCCATTCCAGAAGCCCTGCTCACAGTTTCTTCTGTATTATTCTAGAAATGGACACTTTTTTAAAACACATATTTAACACACTGTTCTACTTTGTTTTTTTTAACTTAGTAGTAAATCTTGGTTTCACTCTGTAATCAGTAAATATAGATCTATCTTATCCATTTGAACAGAGGCATTTTTTTTCCATTGGATGTGTTATAAATTATTTATCCACTATCCTATCAATGGACTTTTGTTTGCAATTTTTGTCACTGTGAGAAAGGTCTTATCATATCTTTGTGGCATACTTTTCTTTCCAGAGCAAATGATTTATAATTATATAGTGAAAAATCAATGGGGACACAGTATTCACTATTTAATTTTAAAAAAAAAAGCAAGGATTTTGGGAAAACTGCAAGTGTGTATATGTTTGATTAAATGAGATCCATTTGCATATAAAATATCCTAAAGGAAAATGAATAAAATGTAGCATTTGGTATTGCATTTCAATCGATTGGCTATCTTTTCTTTTAATAATGACATCATCCCTAATAAAAGCTTTACCCGTTGTTACTGAATTTTGTCCCCGTGGTGACTTGAGCCCTGGTGGCACAGTGGTTAAGTGTTTGGCTGCTCACCAAAAGGCTGGCAGTTCCAATCCACCAGTCGCTCCTTGGAAACCATATGGGGCAGTTCTACTCTGTCATATAGGGTCACTATGAATTGAATCAACTCGACAGTACTGGGTTTGGGATTTTTTTGTGATCTGTGAATGTGACCTTGTTTGGAAATAGGGTATTTAAAAATGTTATCAGTTAACATGAGGTAATTAATAGAGTGGCGGGGGGGGACCAATTGTCATCAAGTGGATTACAACACATGGAGACCCCATGTGTTTCAGAATAGAACTGTGCTCCACAGAGTTTTCAATCACTCATCTTTCGGAAGTAGATTGCCAGGTCTTTCTTCCTAGGTGTCTCTGGGTAGACCTTTTGGTTAACAGCCAAGGCCTAACAGTTTGTACCACTCAGTGACTCGTACTGGAGTAAGGTGGGCCCTGATTTAGTATGAGTAGTATCCTTATAAAAGAGACACCAAGACAGAGAAAGGACAGCCATGGGAAGCTTCAGCTGCATGCAAGGAATGCTTGGGACTACCAGAAACTGAGAGAGACGAGAAAAAGAAAGGATCTTCTCCTAGAGCCTTCCCAGAGAGCATGGCCCTGCTGACACCCTGGATCTTGAGTTCTAGCCTTCAGAAATGTGAGACAATAATTTTCTGTTGTTTTAAGCCACCCACTTGGTGGTACTTTGTTATAGCAGTCCTTGGAAACTAATATACCCCTAAATCAAACTAGCCCACTGCAGCAGTTGTTGACTGGCTATTTTGGCTGACAGTGAGGGCTTACCCTGGTAGTAGGTTAGGACTGTGATTCAACTGTTTTTACAACTGCAACATTCTTTCATTTGCTTTCACAGCTAACTCCTATTGGGAAAAGTGCTGTGTCATATACTCAAATAAACAGAATCAAATGACTTAGAGTTGACCTTCCCTGACCAGTAGTCCTTTCCAGGGCCCTCAAAACTAGGGTTGGAAAATACTATAGAAGAGGCTTAGTGTCATCATGAATTTCGGTCACTAGGGAATGATCTGGCATCTTTTTTTCCTTTTCTGTAGCATGCATTTCAGAGATGAGAGCAGGAAAGAAAGAATTCCAATCCACCAGCATCAGGTGAGATTACTCTACGTTATGGGGGTTCACTCCTTGGTCCGTATGCCTTATCCAATCTCCTTTTGGTGGTCAATGGCTAGATGATCTGTTAGAATTAGTCAGCTGTCATGTAACAGACGAAATCATATAGAAAGGTCATTAAACTAACAACCTTGGCCTTAATAACAGTTCCTAATCTTCTGTAGTTGCAGTTATCTAAAGTAAGGATAATCCATGGGTCAACATCTTCCTTCTAGGGCTCAAGTTCAATTTAAATCCATCATTTATTCTGGATATATCAGCATATGAGACTATTGTTAACAGCTTCTTTGGAAGGGAAAAATGATCCATAGGGCTTATTTTTATCACTTTATTTCTTCTATTTTGTCATCTGAAACAAATTCCCTGAAATGGCCAGAGTCCGAAGTGGCTGTTATTACTGTTTACCTGACCATACAGCTTCAAATTCTGGGTTACAGTAAAACTCTATGTGTGGTTTGACTTTTTTGTTGTTGTTCAAAGTTAAACACAAACGTAATCTAGGGATATGATAGTGAACACAGACAATGGGAAATCAAATGTGGTGTATTAAAAGTTAGTTAAAATGAGGAAATTACAGAGTGCTGAACTTCCCTCATTCTTTACTCAATACTGGTAGTCCCTGACTTACGATGTATTTGAGTTATGACAAACTGCACTACCATTGTCTGTTTTTTTTTTTTTGGTATATCTTGTTATACAAGATACACAATGTTGCAGTGAGTAAAAGGACCACACAGATGACTCTCACTGTCTAACTAGAAAACCATCCCCGCTCCCAGGGATAATCTAGATGATCCAGAACCTTCCACAAGTGGAGTTATTACTGCAACTGATAAAATGCTAATGTCATCCTTTTTTTAATGGACGTGTGTATTTTTTTATGTATGTATGTATTAAAATATAGCCATAAATTTGTATGTAACGTTTCCAACCCCCAAAGACAAATGAAGATCTGATTTATAAAGATACTGATAATAAAAGGCACTAATAATAAAAACTAAAAATAAAAAAATGAAGTATTCGACTTACATCAGGATTGACTTATGATGGAGTCACTGGAACGGAATCTGTCATAAATCAGAAACTACCTGTGTATACTTATTGAGTACTAACTAACTGTGTGACGGGCACTGTTCTAAGTGCTGGGGATAAAACAAAATGCATGTTCTTATGGAGCTCATTTCTCTATATAATCTGTTCATTTGTAGGTCTGATTCTACAACCCAAGATAGCTTGAGTGAAAGATCAAAATGAAGTAAAGAAAAAGAGGGTACATAAGGACATGTCTTCTGGAGGATATTAAAAAATACAGAGGCAAAGCCATAGAGAAAGAGCAGAGTAAAACAGAGAGGGAAAAACAGGTAGGGGACACAAGGAGAATGCTATGGATTGAACTGTGTCCCTCAAAATGTGTGTTGAAGTCCTAACCCCTGTATCTGTAAATGTGAGCCTGTTTGGAAATAGGGTTTTTCTTTTGCTATGTTAATGAGGTCATAATAGAGTAGGGTGATATGATGGTCATAAACCTAATCACTTCTAAGTAGTACTTTATAAAAAGAGGGGAAGACACACACACACACACACACACACACACACACACGGAGAAGACAGACACCACGTGAGGATCGTCTATAAGCAAAGGAACACCAAAGATTGCCGGCGGTCACCAGAAACTAGCAGAGGCCCACAGAAAATTTCAACATAGTTGAGATGCTGATTTGGACTTTTAGCCTGTACAACTGTAATAAATTAAATTTCTGTTCTTTAAAACACTTACTTCTGCTATCTTTCATTACATCAGCACTGGGTAACTAAGACCACCATCACTACCTGTTGCCGTGGAGTCTGTTCCAACTCATGGCGACTCCATGTGTATCACAGTAGAACTGTGCTCCGTAGGGTTTTCCATGGCTGATTTTTCAGTAGATTGCCAGATCTTTCTTCCAAGGTACCTCTCGGTGGACTCAAACCTCCAACCTTTTGGTTAGCAGCAGAGTGCCTTAACAGTTTGCACCACCATAGACTCTAAAACAGGGAAAGAGTATCAAGGCCCTTATCTACTATTCCATTACTTAAGAGTTATCCCTACTTCTTTAGAACAGACTGTGTATAAGCCATCTCTGTATCCCATGCAACCAACACAGTGCCCAGGAGAGTATTGTCAGACCTAGATTCATATGGTCAGATTATTCACTAACTGTGGGACCCTGGGCAATTACCAGAATGTCTTCAAGATTTAGGTTCCTCATGGATAAAATGTAGATAACAACATCTACCTCACAGAGCTGTTTTATATAATAATAATAAACACTGTTTACTAGTGCTTACTAGTTCTACGATCTTCAAATATATTAACTCTCTTAATCCTGATAAAAATCTTTTGAGGTATTATTATTGCCCCGTTGTATATACGAGGAACGTGAGTCACAGAAAGAAATAAACTGAACACTCTACTGGCAAGGGTGTTTCCCACCTCCTCCTACTCCATTATTTGTTGAGTATTTATTGAACCCCCACACCTTCATGGAACTGTGATATATAATATACAAGGGGGAGCACAACATATCTGCTTCTTGTCCTTCTGGAATTTATGGACATTAGTCCAGTAACATAATCCTTCCCAGGTTCTCAGCCTACTCTGCTTTCTCCCATTTCTCTCTCAGTCCACTAGACCTCTGATTAACTAACTAGCCAAGGGTTGATCAGGGTGAGCAGAGCCCAAAACCAGGTCCCTCTGGGCCTCCTGAAGGGCTGAGGCTGATACCAGGCAACTATGGGGAAAAGGCAGACTGACCTTCCTCCCCACAGTGACTTTAAGTCTTCTTTCATTAGCCTAGGCTTTAAATGGAGAAATTTGAACCAAGGTGCTTCCCTGCACTAACCTTCTGTAATCATTCCCCGCCCTCCTCTCGAAAGGCGCAACTGACCTATTCCTGACCTTGCGTTCCTTTGCTGGTGGTGCATTCCCTTTCCTAGAACCCCAGGCGGCTTTTTTTTTTTTTTCCTTTAAGAGTTTTCTGAAATTCCGAGGCTCTCTGCTCCCGCCCATAGTTGTTGCGTGATCTCAGGCCCGCCCCTGAGACCCAGGCCCGCGCGTGGCCCCAGTGGGTCGGTGACCGGTCTTGTCATGCGTCAGCGTTTTCCGTGTGGTTGGCAAGTTCTTGGATCTGGCTCCTGTCCCCCCAGGCCTGGTCACCCAGCTCGCTGGGCGGGAGCGAAGCCCGGGCCTTTGACTAGATCATAGGGCGGGGAGGCCCGGTGGTCGAGAGATTCCGGAGATCCCGGCGCCCGGGACTCACAGGGGACTTAACGCGGCTTAGTAAGTTCCGGGCCGCGTGCAGCGCTGTCACCCAGGGAAACCCCCGCGGCGCCCAGGCAGAGCTCTTGGCCCACAACGGCGGCCATTGTGCTCAGCTCCCTCAGCCTGGTAGGCATGGCGACAACGTGTAGAAGCACTGAGAGCGCCCCTACCTAAAACACTGCCTCCCCACCCCTCCGCAGATAACGTGTTTTTATGCTGGGAAACAAACAGGTAAGATACTCTATTTCTCTTTGCGTTACACGAGGAGAAAAGGAATTACTAGTGGAATAAGGAGGTGGAAGACCAACGCCTCCACCGCGCGCCTGGTCACGTGGGCCACGAGACCGCATGGCGGCGGCTCGCGCGCCCCCGTGTCTCCGCCGGCTGGGCGTCCCGGGCGCGCGCGCCGACGGGGCGGGCGCATGCGCAGGGGACGCGCCGCATCTGCCCCGCGGCGAGGGTGTCTATGGAGAGGAGGCGGCCGAGGCAGCGGCGATGGCGCCCTTCCCCGAAGAAGTGGATGTCTTCACCGCCCCGCACTGGCGGATGAAGCAGCTGGTGGGGCTCTACTGCGACAAGGTAACGGCATGCGGAGGCCTCTTGCTCCGGGCGGCGTGGCCGAGCGTCGGAGCGGGCTGGTCCCTTGGGCGGCCTGGCCTGCGCAGCGCCCGCAGCTCCCGGGGTCGCAGCCGCGGCGCGAACCGCCACC
Organism: Trichechus manatus latirostris; assembly: GCF_000243295.1. NCBI lineage: Eukaryota > Metazoa > Chordata > Mammalia > Sirenia > Trichechidae > Trichechus > Trichechus manatus. The sequence goes on along the minus strand of NW_004444279.1, from coordinate 503,829 downwards.
TGCGCAGCTGTCAGCACCGCGCTAGCGCCCCGCACCGGCCCCGGCAGCCTGCCCACCGCCAGGCCCGCGGGCCCAGCAGGCTGGGAAGGGGGCTGCCCCGGCCACCGCGCCCTGCCCCCTCCCCCCCTTCCCCTATAGGGAGAGGGACCTCCGTTCCTTGGCGCCGAAACTAGCGGGGATCCCCAGGTCGGCCACCTGAGGTGGGTGCCCCATCTTCCTCGGGCCGGCCGTTTCTGCAGTTGCCGCCCGTCGCCCCCAGAACGACCCCAACCCCCCAGCCTGGTCTGGGGCTCCCCGAATCTCTTTGTAGGCACTCATGCATCCTTTTTCTGAATCTCTTAGCTTACTTCCTGGCTCCGTGGGCAGCTTCTCCCCATTACCTTCTGCTCATCTTACCCCCAGCTTTTTCACTGGTTTGATTTAGGAGAAAACGCAGGTCTCTTGGCTTAAGAGAGAACCTTCACTCTTCATTTATGGTTATAGTTTTCCTTGCATCTTTTATTGCCGCGAGCAATAAATGCAGGTTTTTGTTGGAAGACAGCTATTTTCTGTTGGAATCCTTTATGGGCTCGAATAAAAAGAGCTGCGGGAAAAGTTGGCTTGAACTTTGAGGACCTTCTCGGAATCGTGATTGGTGCAGCGTAAGCTGAACAAGTACTGTTGTGGAGCTAGTTCGCGACCTTTTGCTAATAATTTTAAAACGATATTAAAATTCCACAAATTTGTCAGTTTTTGATAGGGAAAGGCCACACAAGGATATCCTCGAAACTGAAGGCAATCCTGTTTCATGTAGAAATGAACCCCTTAAAAGCATTTAAACGACTGTTATGTAAGCATAGAAATAAACTGATTTTTCAGAAATTATATACCATTAAGCAGAACCACTATTATTATTGTTTTGATTAAAAACTAGGAATTTATTTTTGTCACGTAATGAGAGATCTGAGGTTTGGCAGCTGCTGGTGCCGGGTCAGTAGCTTGATGTTATACATGATGAAGCTTCTGCTATTCTCATGGTCTTTTCTCGTGGTGGCAAGATGACTGACTGCTTCAGCTCCAGCCACTGTGTTCATCAGCAGGAAGAAAGAATGGAAAAAGAAAAACTTCCCCAGGACTAAGCAGAACCACTGTTGACAAAAAAGAGAGATGTCTTATAGCCCAATGAGGTGGTTGGAGGGCGCCCAGTGTTCAGTGCTAGGCCACAGTTAAGAGCAGCGATTTAAAATGGTAAGGTTGAGTTTCGGATCTTAGCACGGATCTTAGCACTGGTCCCACAACCACCCCCTCCCTCACCACTCCATTTTGAATATTAAAAAATACTTGATTCAGAAGTAGATTTAAATACCAGAACTGTCTAGAACAGTGGTTCTTTGCCTTGATTGCTCATTAGAATCACCCAGGAAGCTGTTAATCTCCTGATGCCCAAGACCACTAAAACTAGGATGTCTGAGGATGGGACCTAAACATCAAGTATTATTTAAAACCCTCCAGGCGAGTCCAGTGTGCAGCCAAGATTGAGAACCACTTGTCCAGGAGAAGCTTAAGGAATGAGTAAGCAGAAGTGTGCATTCCTGAATTTTTTAAATTAACTACTGTAGTGTTTTTGGGGAGCCCAGGTGGTGCAGTGGTTACGAGCCACAGCTGCTAACCAAAAGGTTGGCGCTTCGAATGCACCAGCTGCTCCTTGGAAACCCTGTAGGGTAGTTCTTCTCTGCCTGTAGAGTCGCTGTGAGTTGGAATCCACAACGATGGGTTTGGTTTTTGTTTTTTTTGGTAGTGTTTTTTTATCCCCTCTAGCTTTTAAATTTACTGCGTTCTGACAGTACCCTTTAACTGCAGGAAAGAAAAAAGTGAGTTTTTTTAGTTTCTCAGAATCAGAAACTAAGGGGGAAAACTAGTGAGGACTAATCTGAGGGCTTTTTATCCAGTTTATACTTGGGAGAAGTTGTCCAGGGCCCACCTGAAATTGTATGGAAAATTTTTGCATGTGTACATTTTCCTAGGGAGTTTCTGGCTTTCATTAGATTTTCAAATGATTGTGACCCTCCCAAAATAGTTAACAGTCACAGTGTTGTTTAGTTAAGCATTTAGTTAAGCAGTCAGCCTTGTTTTAAAAATTGAAGAAGCTAATCGCTATTGTTGTGTGACTTTTCATAGTGAGTGAGAACAGTTGAACGAATTTTGAAAGTGCAGTTGCCTTTGAAAAAAAACAACTATGTGAGTCAAATAAGTTAAGATTAAGTAGTTAAATGTTCCCTCTTGGCAGTGAAGTTTAAGAAAGCATTTTTCCAGTTTGACATAGCATAAGTCAAACTTATCACAAATCCTGAATTAATTAAGTATAGTTAATGAGGCTGTTGTAGATATCCATCAGAAAGATTAAAAGTTCAATTTTCTGAACTGTGAGTCGGAAACCAAGATAATTTAAAAAAAAAAAAAAAACTGCGCAGGAATTTTACCTCTGGATTTCTTCTTGATACCTATAGCCATTGAAAATCTCTCTTAGGACACTCTTTGGGAGCAGGAGTAAAGAAAGAAGTATTTTATAGTGGCTGAATATTGTTAATAAAAGGAAGACTACCTTGCCTGCTTTTTTTTTTTAATTTCCTTGTTTGTTGTTATTCAGTTGTTATCTCAAGTTTTGCTGTCACCATCCTTCAGTCATATAGGCCATGGATACCCAACCCGAACAGCGTACAAAAGAACTTTACAAAACTGGAACTAATTTTTACACTCGAACTAAGAGGATACAAAGTTTATTATTTCACTGTATTCTAAATTTTGACCTTGAATACCTAGTAATTATAAAGTAAGTTTTATTTTTAATATTCAACTTTTCAGACACAATGTTTTAGAAGCCTCAGTTTTATTTACAAGCATCAAATTGTTTAAATACGCTTCGAGTAGTTTACTTAGAACAATTCGTTCTGTTGTCTTAGGCCATTGTAAATACTGCTGTGTAATACCTAATTTAATACTTTGCTCATGGATTTCTTCTTACGTTTATAAAAGGTTTTATGGAAAGGTTTCAACCTTTGTTATCTAGACAGCTGTCCTTTGAGTTAGGTGAGGGGTATTTCTGTTTTATAATCGAGAACTCACAGGCCTAGATTACATTTTCTAGGCCAAGGCTATATAAACAGTTAGTGATAGATTTAGATAGAAACCCAAGTCACAATCATGACTCGTCATTTAATTTTCTTTGTATGAAATCGTAGTAGTTTCTGAAAGAATTTTTTTGGTAATAAAACTGTTACTAGATCTTTTTGCTTATTCACTGATCTTCTAAATTGGGATGATTTTATCAAAAAATTTGTATTGGATGACATTCTTTTTCCGTTTTACTTCAATTCCTCAGGCTTTTCTTCAGTCCTCAAAAGTTATCTTCCTTACTTTGGTCAATAAGCACGGAATTCCTACTGTCTAGGAGTCTTGGTGGTGCAGTGGTTAAGTGTTCGGCTACTAACCAAAAGGTTGGCCGTTCAAATCCACCAGCTGCTCCTTGGAAACCCTGTGAGGCAGTTCCACTCTATCCTGTAGGGTCCCTGTGAGTCAGAATTGGCTCGATGGCAGTGGGTGTTTGACCTGTCCTAAAGTAGCTTGTGTTGTGAATGTGAAGATGTGATCTCCACTCGTAAGGAGTTTATAGTCTAATATGCAGTAACATCTGTGCTAGGATGGAAAGCTGAATGGGGTATGTTGTTGTTGGCTGCCGTTGAATCGGCCCCAACTTATGACCCCATGCACAACTGAATAAAATACTGCCTGATCCTGCACCATCCTCGTGATTGGTTGTGGACTGAACTGTTGTGATCCATGGAGTTTTCATTGGCAGATTTTGAGAAGTAGATCTCCAGGCCTTTCTTCCTAGTCTGTCTTAGTTTGGAAGTTCTGCTGAAACCTGTTTAGCATCATTAAGCAGTATGCAAACCTGCAATGACAGATGGGTGGTGGCTGCATGTGAGATTCATTGGTTGGGAGTCGAACCCAGACCTCCAGCATGGAAGTTGAGAATTCTGCCACTGAACCACCACTACCCCCGAATGGGGTATAGTGGGAGCAAAAAAGGCATATTCTCAGCTCTATGTTAAAGTGTCAGGAATGGTCTTATAGTGGTTTTGAACTGATTTCTGAGAACAAAGTAGGTGGTGGTTATAAGGATTCTCAGACTTCTATACGAACCAGTTGTAAAAAAAAAAATCAGGTATGGAGGCCTTATATAGAGTGCTCAAGTTTTTATTTTGACAGGCAAGGATATTACAAGTGCCATCTACTTTATCTTTTTATTTTTATCGTACTTTAGATGAAGGTTTACAGAACAAATAGTTTCTCATTAAACAGTACACATGTTGTTTTATGACAATGGTTAACAACCCCACGACATGTCAACACTGTCCCTTCTCAACCTTGGGTTCCCTATTACCAGCTTTCTTGTCCCCTCCTGCTTTCTAGTCCTTGTCCCTGGACTGTCGTGCCCCGTTAGTCTCGTTTTGTTTTATGGGGCTGTCTAGTCTTTGGCTGAAGGGCGAACCTCGGGAGTGACTTCATTACTGAGCTAAAAGGGTGTCCGGGAGCCTACTTTATCTTTTTATGAAAGAAATTACATTTTATGTCCAAAACTCTAGAAAGGAAATAAACTCAGAATAAATCAAATAAATTGTTTTTTAGAAAATTGAGTGAATATAGTTTAGGGGATAATTCATTTAGTTTTCCTTATTTTTATCATGTCTTTGCATACTTGTAGAAAGAATATTGAATTGAGAGCTAGGTGAGGAAGGGAAAGGGGATTAAATGAGTTCTTACTACTTGCTTACATTATTTCTTTTAATCTGTGCAAGAGCCCTGTGAGACAAGTTTTAAGCCTTCATTTAAAGATGAGGAAACAGCTTAGTGGTTAAATACCTTGCCCAACTCACTCAACTAGTAATTAGTAGAACCTGAATTTTAATCTTAGGATTTTTTTTTCTTCTGAAGCCCGTGTTTTGTATGCTACCTTACTGAATCCGCTATCTACTACTAGCTGTATGATTTTAGGCAAAACATTTCACCTCTGGGCCATAGATATTTCCGTCGATAAACCATGTTTGACCAGATAGTTACTAAAAATTTGTTCATTGAGTGTGAATCTCCCTTGGTGTAATGAAAGCATTGTCTGGCTGAGTAGACAGAAAGTAAAAACTTACTTTGGGTAATGATATTTGCATTTTTGTTACGCTATTTTTCATATCTGTTTTTGAACTTAATATCAGATTAGCTAGTCTTTAAGTGACACAACTTTGGAAATCATTTTGAAGCCAGACTGAAAGATTTTAGGTTGAAGGATATCTGAGACAGAAGTCAATTTAAATTTTTTCTTTTTTAATGTGGATGATACCATGTTACTGTTTATTGATTCTGTGTATCCTGTTTTATACAGGTTCCTTGTTGAATTTGCCCAGCAGCAAAGTTTATAAGTTACTTAGGAAACTTCATATCCTACCCTGTTGTTTGCCGTCAAGTTGATTCCGACTCATAGCGACCCTAAATGACAGAGTAGAACTGCCCTATTGGGTTTCCTAGGCCGTAGTCTTTATGGGAGCAGATTGCCAAGCTTTTTCTCCCACTGAGTGGGCGGTGGGCTCAAGCTGCCAACTTTTTGGTTAGCAGCTGTGCGCTTAACTGTTGTGCCACCAGGGCTCCTTACAGTGTTTTTCAAAAAGTGTCTTATGACCCATTCCCAAAAACCCATTGCCATTGAGTCGATTCTGACTCATACCGACCTTATAGGACAGAGTAGAACTACCTCAAAGGGTTTCCAAGGAGCAGCTGGTGGATTTGAACTGCCGACGTTTTGGTTAGTAGCCATAGCTCTTAATCACTGCACCACCAGGGCTCCTATGACCCATTAGTGGGTCCTGAAATCAGTTTTATAAGTCAGAAACAGCATTTAAAAAAAAAAAAGTAAATATTGGAGTAAATCATAGGTTAAACCAAACCTGCTGCTGCTGAGTTGATTCCAACCCATAGCGACCCTATAGGACAGAGTAGAACTGCCCCATAGGGTTTCCAACGAGTGGCTGGTGGATTCGAACTGCCAGCCTTTTGGTCAGCAGCCTGAGCTCCTAACCCCTGTGCCACCAGGGCCCCAGTCATACATTAGAGAGGGAAATATTGTTTCCTGAAACTTTTTGCAAGTGTTCATGTTTTGTGTGTCTGGATTGCAGTGTATGCCGTACTGAAGGTCGTGGTTTAGAATGTTTGAAAAACACTGCTTTAGAGCAGCGTTTCTCATCGGAAGCACTGTTGACATTTTGGGAGGAATGATTTTGTTGTTGTTGTGGGGGCTGTCCTGAGTATTGTAGGATATTTAGCCGTATCCCTGGACTTTACCCACTAGGTGTCAGTAGCACTTCCCCACTGTGACAAACAAAACATGTCTCCAGACATTGCCAAATGTGTCATGGGGGCAAGAGGGGAGCAGAATCGCTGTAGAGCATGTGTTCTTTGTGACAGTTTACTCTGTTGAATCTGAAAAGTTAATTTTATGATTGGGACTAAATTGTAGCTTGTGGAAAGAGCACAGATTTTACAGTAAGAAAGACTTTGCTTTATTATTAGCCATATACTTTTTGGGTAAGTTATTTCATTTCTTTGAGCCTCAGTTTTCTTAGCTATAAAATAGGGATAATAATAGTACCTATTTTATAGGCTTTTGTAAGAATATCTAAAACCACCTAGTATGGATGGCACATTGTAGGCCCCAGTATGCGCTAAGTATTATTAGTGTCTGGGTTTATTTTTTTTAATTCAAGTTAATATACTTAAATAGCTTTGCAGAGACAAACAAAATTTTTTAAAAACTATTCTTACAAACTTTTTAGAAGTTAAATTGTATGTGTGTCCTGCTAAATCCTGCTAAAGCTACTCACTTTAGGTACCAGGTTAAAAACATTTGTTCTTTTCAAGTGGAAAAAAACTGACTTGAATAGTATCTTTAAGGATTTCTGATAGTTTTGTTTTGGGCTAAATACAGAAAAAAGTAACAGAAGAACTTAAATACAGCTTGTTTATGCTACGTATTGTCTTAGTTTGCTAGGCCTGTCGTAACAAAAATACCACAGGTGGGTGACAAAGAAGAGAATTTATTTTCTCAGAATTCTGGAGGCTAAAAGTCCAAATCAGGGTCTTGGCTGTGTTGATTTCCTTCTGGTGGGCCTCTCGCGTAGTTTCTGTTGTCTGCTGGCAATCCTTGGCCATCCTTTGCTTGTAGGCTAGTCCTCATATGGTGTCTGTCTTCCCACTGTATATGTGTTTTTGTTCTTTTTATAGGACCACTCAAAAGTGATTAGGTTTAGGACCCACCCTGCTCTGGTATGACCTCATTAACATAACAAAAGAAACCTATTTCCAAACAGAATCGGATTTATAGGTACAGGGGTTAGGAGTTCCACACATATTTTAGGGGGGATATAATTCAGTCCATAAGATATGTATTCTGTGTTCTTTACATATATTAATTTAATCTTCACAAGAACTCTGAGGTAGTTGTTATTAGTAGTCCTGTTTTACAGATGAAGAGATTGAGGTGCAGAGAAATTTAGTGACTTGCTGGCAGAGATGGATTCATACTCCAGAGTCAGTGCTTAACCACTGTGGATTGACTATATAATGTAGAGTGCTTTTACATAGCTCAGTTGCTTTCAGTCTGTAGCATGAAGCTAATTTTTAACTTAGCCTGTTATGAAATCTGAAGGATTCTCTAATAGTCTAATTAAAATGTATGTAAAATTCTCTACACGTCTTCTAAGATATATTTTTTTAATTTACTTGAGAGCATTATTTTTTGCCATGCTTTTGCCTTTTTTCAATTATTTAAAAAATTTTATAGCCTTATAAAATGACAAGTAATAGTGTCTGTAAAGATTAGCCATTAATGAATTTTGTTGTGATCTCTTGTGATACTGCATATGATTTTTAATCTAGAACATGAATTTAGCCAAATCTGCCGTGAGTGCTGTTTGTGTATGGCTCGGGAGCCGCTCATTTTTACATCTGATCCTAGCAAATCCCGCTGCAGAGCAGGTTCTGTATTAATGTCTAATCCATACTACTACTTACAGAAGATACTTTTAGTTAATTCTGTTACGTGTAGTGGAATAATTTTGCTTTAGGAGTTTACGTGCCATCTGTTCTAATGATCTGTCATCAGACTACAATTCCTGCTGAAACAGGCAAAATATGACAGTTTAGTCTCTACTCCATTTTACAAATGGCAAATGCTAGATCAGACTTTACAAGGCAAGTCTAGGAAGTATAGTGCTAGGTAGCCCCCTCCCCCCATATTTACCTGTTACTGTATTTAGCCTAATCAGTTTTTTCCCTCTTAAAATGAATTTTGAAACTGAATTGATATAATAGAGGGTATATTTAATGTAAATAATGGAGTGTTTGAATCTTATTTATTGGTCAGAATCTTATTTTGAACTCTAATTTGAATTAAGTTTCTTGATAAAGTATGTGCTTTAAGTATTAGAATTTAATTTGCTATTAAGTATAAAAACTGAAAATTACTTCAGAAGTCATTTTTTCTTGTTGAAGAGTAGAATTAAAGAAATAATAGTATATACGTTTCTTTATATTTTTGTTGATTTGTACCTTTCCTTAAAATACATTTAGTTTCTCGTGCACTGATGTACTAGGTTTCCACACTGCACTATTTCAATGCTTCCAGCCCAGAAAAGTATACGGTTTCTTATATAAGCTGTTAAATGTTTAACCCCAGTTTTCTTTAAAAAAAAAAAGAAATTAGCAACATTTCGAGGGACCGAGTAGCTGGGCCTGGGGCCTGGGGACCATAGTCTTGGGGGACATCTAGGCCAATTTGCGTAACAGTTCATGAAGAAAATGTTCTACATTCCACTTTGGTGAGTAGCATCTGGGATCTGAAAAGCTTGTGAGTGGCCATCTAAGATGCATCTATTGGTTCCATCACATCTGGAGCAAAGAGGAATGAAGAAAACCAAAGACACAAGGAAAATATTAGCCCAAAGGTCTAAAGGACCACATGAACCAGAGACTCCACCAGCCTTAGACCCGAAGAACTAGATGGTGCCCATCTACCACCAATGATGACTCTGACAGGGATCACAACAGAGACTCCCGGACAGAGCAGGAGAAAAATGTAGAACAGAATTCAAATTCATGAAAAAAGACCAGACTTACTGGTCTGACAGAGACTTGGAGGAACCCTCGAAACTATGGCCTCAGACATTCTGCTAACCCAGAACTGAAACCATTCCCAAAGCCCGCTTTTCAAACAAAGGTTAGACAGGCCTATAGAACAAAAAATAACGCATGTGAGAAACATGTTTTTTAGTTCAATCAAATGTATGAGACCAAATGGGCAACTCCTGTCCAAAGGCAAGATGAGAACGCAGGAAGCGACAGGAACTGGACGAATAGGCACAGGGAACCCCAGGTGAAAAGGAGGAGCGTACTGTCACATTGTAGGGGCTGCAGCCAGTGTCACAAAACAGTATGTGTATAAATTTTTGAATGAGGAAAAAGAAATTACCACATGTTGGCGAGTTGACTGCAGCTCATGACAACTCCATGTGTGTCAGAGTAGAGTTGTGCTCCCCAGGATTTTCAATGGCTGATTATTTGGAAGTAGATCACCAGACCTTTCTTCTGTGGCACCCGCTGGGTAGCCTCAAAATTCCAGCTATTTGATTAGCAGCCAAATGCATTAACTGTACCACCCAGCCACTCAAAAAAAAAAAAAAAATTTCCCTAAAATTATCTGATTATTTTCTGGACAGATCAGGCTCATCTTGATCTGAAAATTTGAACAATCTATAATACAGTATTTTTTAATTTTTAAAGTGGTATAATAAGATAAAGAGCATTTTGAATAAAGGGGAAAAAAAGCATTTATCACATTATCCTTACACAACTATTTTAATTTTACCCATTTGTTTATGGTGTGTTTGTTTAATATATGTATGTCATTAGGTGCTGTTGAGTCAGGTTCAACTCATAGCGTCCGCTTGTGACAGAGTAGAACTGCCCCATATGGCAGAGCCACTGGGTGGGTTTCATCAGCCAGCCTTTCAGTTAGCGGCCCAGAGCTTAACTGTTTGAACCACTGCCACCAAGCGTCTTTTAGAATACATACAGAGTAATGGAAATTTAGATTTGTAGGGGAATTGGTCTAAACCCTTTCCTATAAAGGAACTATGTGATTTGTTATGCATGCATTACTTCTCTATATCATCAAGCTCTTTAGAATGCAAACTAACATCTTTGGGGCCTAGTGTGCTTTTTATTATACCATGATACCTTGTTAATTTATGAATTTTCTTTATTTGTAGTTGGTTTAGCCAAGTGTGGGGGAGATATTTTGCTCTTTGAAAAAATAAATAGAATTCATTCAAAATATTCTTACTGGTGCTTGTTTGCATATATTTACTATGCCTTTTTAAATTTTTACTCAGCTTTCTAAAACCAACTTTTCCAACAACAACGATTTTCGTGCTCTTCTTCAGTCTCTGTATGCTACTTTTAAGGAGTTCAAAATGCACGAGCAGATTGAAAACGAATACATTATTGGTTTGCTTCAACAACGTAGCCAGACCATTTATAATGTACATTCTGACAATAAACTCTCTGAGATGCTTAGCCTCTTTGAAAAGGGACTGAAGAATGTTAAGGTGAGTTGCAAAAATGACAATTTAACTACCACAATTTCTGCCATCTTCTGATATGTCACTGGCAAAACTTGTTAACATTTTATAGTAAATGATGTTACCTCTTTATTATTGTGTAATAAAATTTTATAGTGAATGCTTCTCCCCAAATTGTAGAGTTGATTTTAATAAGTTACAAATTTAATTATCATAAAATTGTTACATTTTGATAACATTCTGAAACTCTTAAAGGAAAGCTATAAATGCAGTTATTGGTGACTAAAGGTAAAATTTTATTAGAATGAATGAACAATTTAATTTAATTTTAAAATTGAATGCCAGTTATTATATGCTTACTATATTTTGTTTTTCCTTATTGTAGGGAGCGAGCAGGGGTAGTTAAATAGGATTATTTTTAATCGTATAATATAAAATTAAACATTTTTTAGTGTAGTTTAGAATAATGATAGAGTTTGTTCTTAATTATACTTACACATTATAACCAAAAAAACTTATTGCCATCAAGCTGATTCTGACTCATAGCAACCCTATAGGACAGAGTAGAACTGCCCCATAGGGCTTCTAGGAAACCCTGGTGGCATAGTGGTTAAGTGCTGTGGCGGCTAACTGAAAGGTCGGCAGTTCGAATCCACCAGGCGCTCCTTGGAACTCTGTGGGTCAGTTCTACTCTGTCCTATATGGTCTCTATGAGTCAGAATTGACTTCGACGGCAACGAGTTTGGGTTTTTTTTTGGTTATAGGGTTTCCAAGGCTGTAATCTTTACGGAAGCAGACTGCCACATCTTTCTTTTGAGCCGCTGGTGGGTTCAACCACCAGCCTTTCAGTTCGCAGCTGACTGCTTAACCATTGTGCCACCGGGGCTTCTTGGAAGATACACCAGAAGACCTTAAAGGGATTCTGTAATGATAGAGACCAATATGCTCTATGGACTGTTCCGAGATACATTAAGAAGACATATGTAGAAATTACATAAATATAAAAATAGAAATCTGTAGAAGCTTTGAACATATACACATATTTTTAGACTTCTGTGAAAACTTACAAAGAAATAGGAGATCATATTACCAAAGGATTTCAAAGCTTATGTTTTAAGGGCATCTTTTATACTAAGAAGATTATAGAGACCACTTGGCTGTTTATCAGTCTATTTTTTCCCTGAGATTTTATGTTACATTTTTAACTAACTTCCTGAAATCAGGTATAATATAAATAACGAAGCAAAACTTTCACTGAAGTACAAATTTTTTTTTTTTCCCAGAATGAGTATGAGCAGTTAAATTATGCAAAACAGCTGAAAGAGAGATTGGAGGCTTTTACAAGAGATTTTCTTCCTCACATGAAAGAGGAAGAGGAGGTAAGCATAAGTTTTCTTCATTGTGATTTTGATTTATAAAATTTTTAAAAACTTTTGCCTTTGTTATTGTTGTTAGCTGCAGTGGAGTCAATTCTGACTCATGGCAACCTTGTGTATAACAGAATGAAATGTTGCCTAGTCCTGCGCTATCATTGGTATTTTGCCTTAGGTACTTTAAAATATGCATAGGAAGATATGTCTGGCTGATGGAGATAAGTTCATTTTGGGGACTGAAGAAAAATTGAAGAAAAAAAAAACCAACATTAGTTTTTTTCTCCCAGAGTTGCTTTTCATTGAATGAATTATGCTCAACAAATACTTATTTTCTCATTATATGAATGGCACTGTGTTGAGTATTAGTAACTTTTTTATGTTACCCTAATGTCTTTTTGGAGCCCTCGTGCTGTATTTGTTAAGAGCTATGGCTGCTAACCAAAAGGCTGGCAGTTTAAATCTACTAGCTGCTCCTTGTAAACCCTATGGGGCAGTTCTTTTTTGTCCTAAAGGGTCGCTATGAGTCGGAATCAACTAGATGGCAAAGGGTTTGGTTTTTTGTTTAATGTCTTTTCAGAAGATTCTTTAAACTTTTTAATGTTTTGTATATATTCATGGTAAATGTAAAGCATTTTTAGTGATCTTTTTTGCAGTAGTGGATTTTAGTAATTAATTGGTGGCTTTGAAGTTACGTTTTATGCCTGGTACACATGTATTAGGATATCACAGAATGCATGAGCAAAACATCTTCCCATTCTTCTTTCTTATTCAGTGGGATGAATATCAACGTAAGGAATAGAAAAAGTATTTATGAGCAACTGATACTTGTTCAGTTGTAAATCAGTTACTGTAGTGATTCTCAATTATGACATCATAATCAGGCTGGTATTTAAAAAAAAAAAAACCTAAGCCCTCTCCAGAACAATTAAATCAAGTGGGAGGCAATGACATGAGTATTTTTTAAAGGCTCCCTGAGTCATTGTAATATGCAGCCAAGGTTGAAACCATCAAGTTGCTAGAGCAGTGTTTCATGACCTGCAATGTACATCAAAATTATCTGTGAAACTAAAAAAAAAAAAAAGCCTTGGCTCCACTTCTAAAGATTCTGACTATGTAAATTGGAGATTAGGGCTGAACATCTATTTTGGGGAAAAAAAAAAAAAATCGCTATAGTTCCAGTATACTGGTACCATTCTCAATTGACCTAGAGGCCCTGTTTGGGTATTTAATAGACATTTAACTTACCTAAATGTTCAACAATCAGAAAATGATTAAGAGTGTTTGAAAAACTGTGCAAGGAAACTCATCTGCTCCAGATGCTTCTGCATTGTTTAGGGCTTGACTTAATAGTTGGAGAAGCCATGGAGAGAAGGATCTTTTTGGTGATAATTCTTCGCTACAATTTTTAGATTAACTCAGTGGTAATAATTAAAATTTTTATTTCTTTGGAATATATAGTAGTACGACCCTTGATCAGTGAATAATTTAAAGGATGTAAACGCTACTAATTGTTTTTTATGATTGTTTTGTGTAATTTAGGTTTTTCAGCCCATGTTAATGGAATATTTTACTTATGAAGAGCTTAAGGATATTAAAAAGAAAGTGATTGCACAACACTGCTCTCACAAGGATACTGCAGAACTCCTTAGAGGTCTTAGTCTGTGGAATCAAGCTGAAGAACGACAGAAGTTTTTTAAATATTCTGTGGATGAAAAGTCAGATAAAGGTGATCTTCATATGTTTAGATAATAAACAATTTATCAGTTGTAGGCATTTCCAAGGCCCTTTGCGTCTTGTTGGAAATCTGGGTGGCATAGTGGTTAAGAGCTATGGCTGCTAACCAGAAGGTCAGCAGTTTGAATCCACCAGCCACTCCTTGGAAACCCTGTGGGGCAGTTCTGCTCTGTCTTATAGGGTTGCTATGAGTCAGAATTGACTCGACAGCAGTGGGTTTTGGTTGGTTTGCTTCTTGTTGATATGAGTTGTATATTTTATATGGAGGAATAATTTAAACCAGGCTAATCTAGTACTGTGGCCAGTTGAAGCCTTTTATTTTCAAGTACACCTACTCCTCACTTACTGACTGTCCGTTATCTGACATTTAGCATTTATGACAGTAGTAAAAAATCTCTTATCTGACTGTTTTGCGCATTAACAAGGCAGCGCCATGATGGCAACAGCTGCGGAATGTCCCTTCCCTTAAGGAGGGCCTCCGGGTGGCCTCTGGGAAGCTGGGCCGTGTTGCCCCACGTCCTCTACTCCCTCCTGCCTGCAGGGGCACCATGTCCAGCTACCATGCAGGATGGCCACCTTCAGGCACACACCCAGGCAGTGCCCAGCCATCGGCCACCTGTTCTGAGTTCCCACCTCCTGTGTGGCCTGAAGCCCTGCAGCTCAAAATGGCTGTGGGGTGGGAAGGGAGAGGAAAGAAAGAGACATTGGAGAGGGTGTTTGGAAGAAATGTGTGCGAGTTTAATGACATCCCAGAGTGAGCTGAACTGGGCCTGAAGCCTCCACCTTGGTGGGGCCAGGTGTGTGGTCAGGTTCCCAGCACCCTCCCAGGAACATCTGAGCCCCAGAGGGGTGGGAGTGTAGACCTGGAGGTGGCTCCTGGTGGGAAGCTCTGACCCAGCATAGGAGGAACGTGAAATCGTTAAGCTTTGGGCCCTATAGTCACATGCCCACTTTATCCAGCTTTGTCCTCTTCCTAGCCTCCTTCTCTGCAGAGGAATAATCCATAACTGGACTCGTCACAGTGATGAGCATATCAGTAAATCTTAGCTGTTGTTATTTCTGTGGTCATATTTTCTAAATAAAAAAAATGAAACGAATGATCTAAAAACAGAAAAAAAAAGTTCTCCATTTTTACATAATGGCAGTTTTAGCATAACAACGTGGTCTTTGGAACCTAGCCATGTTGCTAAGTGAGGAATGGGTGTATAAATTTAATTGAACTCAGTAGTTTCTGTTTTAGAATTTAGTGTTGACTCTGATAAGTTAAAGGAGCCCTGCTGGCACAGTGGCTAAGGCACTTGGCTGCTAACTGAAGTGTCAGTGGTTCAAACCCACCAGCTGTCCTTGGGAGAAAGATGTGTCAGTCTGCTGCTGTAAAGATTTATAGCCTTGGAAACCTTATGGGGAAGTTCTACTCTGTCCTCTAGGGTTGCTATGAGTTGGAATTGACTTGATGGCAACGAGTTTGGTTTTTTAGTTTATGATACTTTAACATCTCTTACAGATTTGATGGTTTGATGGCAACAGGTATACCTAGGCCAAGAGCCCTGGTGGCAGAGTCGTTAAGTGCTCGACTGCTAATCAGAAGGTCAGCAGTTTGAACCCACTAGCCTCTCAGTGGGAGAAAAGACCTGACAATCTGCTCTGTAAAGATTACAGCCTATGAAACTCCATGGGGCAGTTCTGTTCTGTCCTATAGGGTTGCTATGAGTCGGAGTCAACTCAATGGCACACAACAACAATAGCATCCTTGGGGCACATGCAATATAGTGTTTCTTTAATGAATTTATATATGTACTATTAATACTACTCCTACTATTACTTTTGCCAGTCAGAATTATTGAAAACTCCCATTTATATATAGCACCTTTGCAGTATCATCCGACATTTTGAGCTCCATTGACCAAAGCAGCTCCTTTTTTCTTTTTTTTGGTTTTCAAAATTGGTTATGTTTACACTTTTTTTATTTTATTGTGATAAGATATATAAAATAAAACATTAATGCTTCTAGTTTTATCTCCATCCTTTCCCATGTGTGTTTCTCTCTCAGTTTATGTTCAGTAATAGACAGGGAAGTGAGTATGAGAGGCATGGTTTTTCTGTGTACATTTACCTTGAGAAAATGAAGGAGAAATGCAAATAAAATATGCTCGCTTTTTTTCTTAATAGACTCCTTCCTCATTTTTATTCTTATTTATTTTTGATAGCTTTGCCTGCCTTTTAAAACATCATTAAAGAAACAATTGATTTCCTTAGGCTAGTAAAAATTCCTTTTCTGTTTCTAGATGGAAAATAACAACTTCTGTTAAAATTACCTAGAATTTAAAAAACTTGGTTCTTTTATTTCCTTTAACAAAGTATTTAGGTGAGATGCGTGTGGAAACAAAAACAATTTTATAAATTAAGCTATAATTAAACCCATAAAGCTTGTATGCCTCACTCTGAAATGCAGCTTGTGCCTTAGACACCAAGCTGAGACCTGTTGTATCTGGTTTCATTGTAATTATAATATGCAACTTAAAAGCATCACACTACATTTAATTTTCCCATTCTTTCACAGCAAATCGTAGCTATATTATATTTAAAGTATTTGCCATTTAAAAAGGAGTAGGTTAAGGTAATTTGATCATAGCATTTCTATATTTAGGTTGTTTTGTGGAGACAAGTTAGAGATACGAAGTATATCTTCATAGTAACTTTAATGATAAAGCCTTTATATTTTATATTCTTTAACACTTTATTTGCATTTTTCTTTCTGGGAAATTGCTACCCAAATAATACGTCATAGGAAATTGTACATTCAGTGACTAGTTACAGTAGTTGCTGACGGAAGATTTCTGATGAATGTGTTGTTATTGTTGTGGTGTGCTGTCATGTCGATTCCAACTCATAGCAACCCTATAGGACAGAGTAGAACTGTCCCATAGGGTTTCCTGGGTTGCAGTCTTTATGGGAGCAGATCACCAGGTCTTTTCTCCCACGGAGCAGCTCGTGGGTTTGAACCACCTACCTTTTGGTTAATAGCCAAGTGCTTAACCACTGTGCTATCAGGGCTCCTTGATAAATGTACCAGCTTCAAAAATATTTACATTATGTTGTCTCAGCTGGCACATAATTAGTGTAAATAGTAGTGCCGGTCTCAGGTTAGGGCACCTATAGGTTAAAGAGGTCAGATTTCATAAATCCCGTGTGAAGCGTGTAACTCAAAGATCAAAAGGAAGGTACTGACAGGAGTCATAATGCATGAATGGACAATGTTGTGAGATTCGTGTGTCATTAAAAATGCCTTGGAGAGGTCATAATCTGGTCGACTCTGCACTTGTTGATTTAAAGCTGTATAACCTGTTTGGTTCCTTTTTCGAATGATGCTACTTGTGCTACAAAGTGAGTATGGTTTTTTTCTCTGATGTCTTTGTAAGAGGAAGTCAGTTCTGTGCTCATTATTGTAGTTCCCATTGATGATGTATGATTTGGGCCATGATAGTTTAACCCTGTGGGTTCTTAACAAGTTTAACATCACCATGTTATCCCTAATTCATGTTATTTCCTTGTCACCTCTTGTAAGCAGGAAGAAATTGACTTCAGGCACTGGGTTTTATTTGTAGATATGTGATTGTAATTTCTTACTGTATTTGCTCTTACAGCCTTTGATGTTAAAGTTTTTCTTTTTTATTTCAGAAACGGAAGTTTCAGAACATTCCACAAGTATAAGCCATCTTCCTCCAGAGGTAATGCTGTCAATTTTCAGTTATCTTAATCCTCAAGAACTGTGTCGATGCAGCCAAGTAAGCACTAAATGGTCTCAGCTGGCAAAAACTGGATCGCTTTGGAAACATCTTTACCCTGTTCATTGGGCGAGAGGTAGGTAAATGGAACTGTTTTGAAAATATTGCAGTCTGTTTGTTTAAAAAACATTCATAGACATTAAAAATAAGGCCGGAGAGGGGAACTCTGAGAGGTTGACCAAAAAGTAGATTTCATAGTTAGATGGCATGTTTGGGATACATTTTAGAAAAGCTTGCAGTACTGAAGTATTCATGGGTGAATTACATGATGTCTACAATTTCCTTTAAAATATTTAGGAAAAAATAGTTGGAAGGAATGCAAAAAAATGGATAAAGTTTTGGGAATTGTTGAAGATTGGCATGGGTATGTAGGAATTCATCATGGTAATTCTTTCTACTTTTGACTATGTTTGGAATTTTTCCATAACAGAAAGTTAAAAATAAATAGGCTGTAGGAGCAACTTTAAATAATTAAGATTATTTGAGTATTTAAAAAATATAGAATGAATTATTTCTATAAATTTAAAAAATGGAGTACCATTATGGCTCCCTTGTGGTAGTGGTTGAAAATAATTGTGAATCTACTTTTGTCCTTAGCTTGTCTTTTTTTTGTTGTTGGTAATGTCTTATTTTATAAGTTACAATTTCTGTTCTGGTGATGAGTTACTGTTCGCTTGTGAACACTTAAGGGAAGTTTTCATGAGCATACGATGCAGTCATAGGTTAAATGCAACCATATGACATACATTAAAACAATTTTTGTAGGTGAGTATTAACCTTAAAATTCATACTAAATTTTTTTGATAGTTTTTCTATTTGTGATTTTGACATGGAAATATGTATTTCTTATGTAACTGTATATACATAATTATGAGTCTGATTTGGAACCATTTTATTTTTTACAATAATTTATAGCACTTTTAAATTAAGCTGCAGTTGAATATTTTATATTTTTTAACTGAAGCTATTTGGAGTATTGGATCCACTATAAACTACAAGATCAAATTATTGTCATTGTTATTTTTATGTGGAATAATTTTTCCTGTTAGTTTTAGGATAATGAAATACTGACTGAAAAGCCAGTTAAGGAAAATATGGGTATACCAGGTACTTTTTTGTTCAGCTATATTTGTTTTTAATTAAGAATCAATACATAATTAGATGCTAATTGATGTAACAGTCAGTATGATAATGCTGTGCTAGGCTTTCATGAAGTCAGCCAAATCTTAAATATACTTCCCTTTAAAAAAAAATTTGTTAATATGTTTAAACAAGAAAGTTCTATTAAGGATAATGGAACTTTATTTATAAAAACTAGGAGTCCTGGTGTCATAGTGGTTAAGAGCTCGGTTGCTGACCAAAAGGTTGACAGCTCAAATCCACCAGCCGTTCCTCGGAAACTCTATGGGGCACTTCTACTCTGTCCTGTAGTCGCGATGAGTTGGAACTAATTCAGCGGCATCTAACAACAACAAGAACATAATGGTTCTTTTATTTATTTTTATTGATTATAATGTTTGTTTTCAGTGGTTCTCAAGCAGGATCAATTTTACTTCCCAGGGGACATTTGGAAATGTCTGGAGACATGTTTGGTTGTCACAACTGGGGGGCATGGTGTGGTGTTACTGGCATCTAGTGAGTAGAGACCAAGGTTGTTGATAAACACCCTACAACGCAGAGGATAGCCCCCCATAACAAAAAGTTACCCAGCACAAACTGTCACTAGGATCAAGCTTGAAAAACTCTGATAAATATGTAATGTTAAGAGTTCAGTAAATTAATTCTTCATTGCCTGTCACTTTGTGATAATACTCAGTATATTTCCAGGATCTTTAAGTTTATGGTTTAGCTTTACCTTAATCTTGTCCTTTAGCTTTTCTCCTGCCTAGTTCTGAATTGCTGATTGATTTGCTGCAGAGCAGAGAGTCCTGCTGCTTTTTGTTTATTAGCTGTCATAATATTGGGGGTGCTACCAGGGCCAGTGTGGAGCCTCAGTAGCAGAGAAAGGTTGGGTTGTTTTCAGTTTCATTGCTCGTAAGACTATGGGTATAATTATTTTTCTTAGAAATAGGATAACCATTAAGCTTATGTCTGTGAAAGCTAAAATTAACCTTTTTCAGTAGATAGTACCTACATAGTAGATACATAGCAGACTGTGTACTCTTTCGTACTGATTATTTTGTTTACATAATCTTGAAGAGAAGGATTTACTTTGGAAAAATTGAGCTATTGCCAAATTAATTAATATCGTTTATTGGAAATTGACTCGACGGCAGCACGTTTCAGGTGTTGAACCCACATATTCCTGGTTCTTTCAGCTATGTCTGAAATTGAATCCTTTGTCATTTAAGTCTAATTTTTTAAGTTACAATTGGATATTCCTAGACAGAGCTGGCCCATTGCCTAGGCTCAAATATTCCCTGTATAGAGATTTTTTTTTTTTTTTTTAAATAAAATAGGTTAGCTTTTTATAATGGTAGCCAATCTTACTTTGTTTCTTTTATTTGTTTGTTCACTGAGTAGGTGACTGGTATAGTGGTCCTGCAACTGAACTTGATACTGAACCTGATGAGGAATGGGTGAAAAACAGAAAAGATGAAAGTCGTGCTTTCCAAGAGTGGGATGAAGATGCCGATATAGATGAATCTGGTAAGCCAGGCTTGCAATTGAAATTATTAGATAGTGTTTTAGTAATTGTTATTATGTTGCATGACTAAACACTCATAATTATTAATTGTTAATATTGGTTATGTATTTTATGTTTTGTGTTTTCTAAAGACGTTGGTGTTTTTAAACCTAACCAAAAAAAAAAACCACTGTTGCTGTTGAGTCAGTTCTGACTCACAGTGACCCTGTAGGACAGAGTAGAACTGCCCCATAAGGTTTCCAGGGTAGAACTGCCCCATAAGGTTTCCAGGGAGTGGCTGGTGGATTTGAACTTTAGACCTTTTGGTTAACAGCTGAATGTTTAACCACTGTGCCACCAGGGCTCCATTTTTAAACCTACTACTTTTTTAAACTTAAGAGAGTAATACCAAATTTAAAAGTTATTCTGTTGGAAGCGATTTTTTAATGTGTATAGGGTTTCCCATTTGCTTTTATATTAAAATACTTTTTAAACAGAACATGATGCCCATTTTCATTGTACAAAAAAAGTACATTCACTGTGGTGCTTTCCAGCTTACAACGTGCTTTTTAGGACCATTTCAGTTGATCAGTTCAATGTCGTTTATTAAGAGTTAGCTGTGTCCCAGAGAAAGAAGCAGGAAGCCACTGAATCTGTTTATTCATTTGTAAACAGTCATACTACTTGCATCACAAGTTTGTTTTACAATTAAGAAGCAATATACGTGAAAATTCTCTATAAATAGAAAGGGATTATAAAATTTAGCGTAGCCAACCATTAAGCACTGTGGGAGAATTCAAGGGTAATTAAGACTTTATCCCTGTGCTTAACGAACTCAGTCAAGTTGGGAAGAATTTAGAATGCATACTTCGTAATTCAGGGTACACAATGAGAAATGCTGAAGTACAAGTTCAGAGTTGGGGATATGAAGAAGGAAGACATTCTGTTCAAGATAATATTCTAGGTAATAATTACTAAAAGATGATCTAGTAGTAAAAAATTAACAGATGAGACAGTGCTATTTGGTCAAAACAAACTGTAGAGAATTTTTGTTTATAAAGCTGCCCAACTTAAAAAAGCTGGTATGGCAAAAGAACTAAACATGTGGAAAATAGGGACTGTAAGAAAAAAGTATTGTTTTCAGCAGCTAAAGTAGTTTATTTTTATGAAATGAAGATGTCATATTTTGGTATAGTTTCGGAAGCTTGGAAGATATATCACAAAGAAGTCTATTCCAGTTAGATTTGATGATTGTATTCATTATATAGTTTTTGAAAGCTTACCCTGTGTCAGACACTGTTCTAGGCATGGGGGATATAATAGTGAACAAAGACAAAAATCCGTGGCCTTACAGAGCTGAAAATTTGGAGAGAGGAAGCAGACAATAAACACGGGTAAAATATACACTGTGTTGGATAGTGACATGTGCTATGGGACAAAAATAAAGATGAAAAAGGGTGCCAGGGAGAGAGGAAAGGAGTTGCAATTTTAGAGTGATCAGTTAAGGTTCCCTAAGAAGGTGAAATTTCAGCAAAGACCTGAAGGAGGTGAGATCTTTGCTCAGATGTAACCTTAGGGAAGACTTGATTTATCCATTCTAAGAAATTAATTTGTAATATCCATGTTAAGAGTTTTAAAGCCGTTATCAAACTTATTGTTTTGTTTCAGCACTTGAAGATAGCCAGAGAAAAGGCTGTTGTGTTTCATTTTGAGAAGGAAAGTTAAGCCTGTAAAGATTGAGCCTTGTTCTAAGATATTTATTCAGTTGTTTAGTGAATTTCAGACTAAACTTTGGATCTTCCATTTACTTTAGTGCTTTTTCAGTTTAGCAGTTTTTACTGGTCATATAGAGAAGTTATTGTTTTTCATAGGATGCTTATTTATTTAGAAGAATTTACACTAAACAGTACACATTTAAATAGAGCCACAGAAACAAAATAATGGCTTGGGAATAAAATTATAGTAGAATAAATTGGTAGTGGTGGTGGTGGTTGCCATGGAGTCGATTCTGACTTAATGGCAACCGCATGTGTACAGAACAGAACCACTCCATAGCGTTTTCAAGGTTGTGACCAGATTGCCAGACCTGTCTTCTGAGGCTCCTCTGCTTGGGTTAGAACCACTAACCTTTCAGTTAATAGTCGAGTGCTTAACCATTTACTCCATCCAGGGCCTCCTAAGAGAATAAATAGAGTTCACTGAAGTAATTGTCATTTCTGTATATTATACATACGTGTCTAAGGTAATGACTGACTAAAGGAGGAACTTAGGGTAACATCTGTAAACATGGAACCATTAATGACAAATTTTGTAATAATTCCTTCCACTTATAATCCTTCTGTTACTTGTACTCAGTTTGTCTTAAATGAGATTTCCTTAGTTGATTCTGTTAAATAATTTAATCTATTTCATGTTTAACCCATTGCTGTCAAGCCGATTCTGACTCATAGCGAGCCCATAGGACAGAGTAGAACTGCCCGACAGGGTTTCCAAGGAACGGCTGGGGGATTCGAACTGCCGGCCTTTTGGTTAGCAGCCAGGCTCATACCCACTGTGCCGCCAGGACTCCATTTTATGTTTAGAGACATTTCAAGTTAGGTCTTTAGAAATAGCAGTAGGATTCTGAGAAAGGTGATCAAGTTATTAGTTTGTTCTTTTTAGTGTAATTAACGTGTTGTTAGTTTTTTTGTTATGGTTGTTGTTACAGAAGTAGTACATCTTGCTATAAACATGATTTACAGAAGTGTACTAAGTAAAATGTAAAAGTCATGCTGATTTTTAACTTCTTAAAAATTCTTTGCTTGAGACCCAACTGAAATAAAAAGGATTATAACAGAATATTATGAAAAACTATACTCCAACAAATTTGAAAACCTAGAGGAAATGAATAAATTTCTA
>NW_004444279.1:442102-480649 GCF_000243295.1 Trichechus manatus latirostris | reverse complement strand
GAGGTACAGTAGTCCAGTGACAAGGGCCAGAAGGCAGAAGGGAACGGGGAAGCTGGTGATAGGGAACCCAAAGTTGAGTAAAGATATTGTTGATGTGTTGTGGGATTGTTGATCATTGTCATGGGGCAACGTGTAGTAACTGTTGGATGAGAAACTGTTTTGTTCTGTAAGCCTTCATCTAGAGTTAGAATAGCAGCGCAATTGGAAGAGCGTTGTCGATGTCACTGAACTGTGCATGTAGAAGTTTTTGAAATGGTGTATCTTTGGCTATGTATATTTTCACCAAAAAAAAAAGGTCAAGAAGGGAGACGGTTGACATGTTGTGGGGTTGTTGACCAATGTCATAAAACAATATGTGTACTACTGTTTCAAGAGAAACTATTTGTTCTGTAAGCCTTCACCTGAGGTACAAAAAAAAAGGGGAAAAAAAAGAATTCTTTGCTTGAATCCTTGTGATCAGGCTGATTTAGTTCAGTTTCAAATATTTTCCAGCTCTGTGTTCTTTTTATTCAGGTAAAATAACTGGTGGAATTTTTTATTATGGATCATTTTTCTTTTGATATCATATATTCCCTTGAAGAACTTCTACCTGTTATTTCAGTATTCAGTTTTTTTCCCCCAAAACTGATTGCCTGAAAATGGACTTTTCCCTCTTCCACGTATTTTGATAATGAAAGTCACCTTCAACACTGACGCACACTCAAAAAAATCTTCCCCTCATTCTCATTGTAAACTGTTTTTTGATTCTTTTGTCTCTTTAGTTGATATCAGACGTGTTAAATATTAAGCCCTAGCAAGTCAGACCTTGTCCATTTAACTTGCTTTGTTTAGGAAGTTTAAGGTGGTAGTTTAAGGATGTATAAGGTGGTAGTTTAAGGAAGTTTAAGGTGGTAGGAAAATATTTCATATTTAATGATTTGGTGATTTCTTGAGTAGTTGCCTAATTATTAGTAACATATCAAGTTCTTAGATTTTTGAATTCATTTTACAGAGGAGTCTGCAGAGGAATCAATTGCTATCAGCATTGCACAAATGGAAAAACGTTTACTCCATGGCTTAATTCATAATGTCCTGCCATATGTTGGTCCTTCTGTAAAAACTTTGGTATTAGCATACAGCTCTGCAGTTTCCAGCAAAATGGTATGTATAAATTAGCACTGGTTTGGATATTAAGGAAAAGTAACAATGATATAACTTTGGTTTGCTTATTCTTGAATTTAATTAAGGACAAAAATCATATAGAAATATTGAGTGCTTTCCCTTGAGTAGGCGCACACTGCTAACTTTCATTTGTTATTTCAGTTCTCATAGTAGTCTTTGTAGTATAGATATCATTGGCTACATGTTATATAGATAAGGAAACTGAGACTAGACGAGGTTAAATAATTTATTCAGTTTTACAGATGTTAAGTGATGAAGCCCAGTTCTGTATGATTCTTATAATACGTAAGGCATGGTACGATGGGCAAGAGTCAGTCACTGTTTGATAAAAGTGTATTCTGTGACTTTCTACACTGGAATCTCTTTGAGTATCCCTTAAAAATGTAAATTTCCAGGTCCAGCCTTACAATTACTAAATCAGATTCTCAGAGATTTGAGCCCAGAATATACATATTTTTAATACACTTTTTAGGTGCTTTCTACATATGAAAAAGTTTGAGTACCACTGGATAATACCATTTACTAATAGTTGCCTCTTATCTAACTAAAAGTCTGCAAATCTTCACTGTGACTTTTCCGCCTTCTAGGTTAGACAGATTTTAGAGCTTTGTCCTAACCTGGAGCATCTGGATCTCACCCAGACTGACATTTCAGATTCTGCATTTGACAGGTTAGTTATTCTTATATATTTAAATAGAATGAATTGGTAGAGTTGTGCTATAGTTTCTTGTTTACATAATTACAGTTTAATTATACTGTTCTTTTTTACTATCAAATCTTAGTCATGTACGGCTATAACTTGATAAACCAAACCAAAAAAACAAACCCACTGCCACTGAGCTGATTCCCACTTATAGTGACCCCATAGGGTTTACAAGGCTGTAAATCTCTACAGAAGCAGACTGCCACATCTTTCTCCTGTGGAGCTGCTGGTGATTTCGAACCGCTTACCTTTTGGTTAGCAGTCTGTTGCTTTAACCACTGCGCCATCAGAGCTCCTTAGAAAACTTGATAGTACCCTGCAATTGTTTGTCTCTGGTCCATAGGTTCCATCTGATTTAAAACTCCAGTTTGTAACATCCTACCATTTTTGTTATCCTGTGCTATATTTAGGCCTTTAAGCCTTGCTGAGCAATTACGTAAATTGGGACTCTATTTTTAAGACGTTCATTTTCAGTTGAACTAAGTGCCATTTGGTAAAGCTCCCTCATATATTCGTCACAGATATTCTGAAATTGGGCCACTTTCTTCAAGCTACTCTCTTCGCAGATTATATTTCCTTGGATGCCGTCAATTTCCTCTTAACGTAACCCATCCCCTCTCCAACACCTTTCTTCCTGTTTCAGAGGAAGAGGTATATTCTTCTCTGGCTAAGGCTAATGCTTTACCAATTAATTCCTAGAGCGTGTTTCTTCTGGATCTTCTAGTGTCCTTTTTCATGTGTGTACAGCCTCTCCTCTACTGGTTACTTATCAGGATAATAGATTTACTTAACTCTCTCCCATCCTTACCCTTTTCCCATCTTACCCTTCTCTTAGGTTAGCAGTACTTTTAGCTCCTTATTACTCTCATTGTCTTTTCATATCACAGCACCTAAAATAGTGCCTGACAACAGACATTCAGTAAATATTTGAGTGGTTATATTAGATTTAAATTTTTTTTTCTAGTTTCCGTCTACATATAAATCAAGGGCTTTTGAAGAATTTAGTAAGATCATTAATTTTCTTGTTACTTTTTAAATTATAGTTGGTCTTGGCTTGGTTGCTGCCAGAGTCTTCGGCATCTTGATCTGTCTGGATGTGAGAAAATCACAGATGTGGCTCTAGAGAAGATTTCCAGAGCTCTTGGAATTCTGGCATCTCATCAGAGTGGCCTTTTGAAAACTTCTAAAATCAAAATTACTTCGACTACATGGAAAAATAAAGACATTACCATGCAGTCCACCAAGCAATATGCTTGTTTGCACAATTTAACTAGCAAAGGCACTGAAGAAGAAACAGATAATGAACACCCCTGGACTAAGCCTGTTTCTTCTGAAAATTTCAGTTCCCCTTATGTGTGGATGCTAGATGCCGAAGATTTGGCCGATATTGAAGACGCTGTAGAATGGAGACACAGAAATGTCGAAAGCCTTTGTGTAATGGAAGCAGCATCCAACTTTAGTTGTTCCACCTCTGGTTGTTACAGTAAGGATATCGTTGGACTAAGGACTAGTGTCTGTTGGCAGCAGCATTGTGCTTCTCCTGCCTTGGCGTATTGTGGCCATTCATTTTGTTGTACAGGAACAGCTCTAAGAACTATGTCAGCACTCCCTGAGTCCTCTGCATTATGTAGAAAAGCATCAAGGACTAGATTGCCTGTGGGAAAAGACTTAATTTACTCTGGGAGTGAAAAATCTGACCAAGAGACTGGACGTGTACTTCTCTTTCTCAGTCTGTCTGGATGTTATCAGATCACAGACCATGGTCTCAGGTAAGTAATCACTTGCAGAGTATTAGGAAATCGACACCTCTCATTTTCAAAGGGAATAAAAACTTTGAGTATAAATTACTTCTTTCAGTTGAGTTATGTAACCAGAACGGGTAACCAAGATCTGCCCTACTTCAGAGTATTGGAACAGTGTAACTTAATATCAGAAGTTTCATTTCAGTCAGTTCAAATCCTTTGTGGTATATGGAAGAATATAAATTGAAATATTTAATAAATACTTAGCAGATGCCTGTATCACAGTTTCTGAGGTGCTTTAGTGAATGTTAAGATGAGTAAGACATAATTTTCATCCTCAAGATTTGTACCAGAGAAGAAAAGGTGTATATTTTATTCTGTTGCTGTGTATTATTTGTGTAAGTCCTTTAAGGGATTGAATATAGATGCTGTAGGTGGAAGACGAGAGGAGGAAGTGATCTTATCCTATTGAAGAGATTCATTTCCAGTTGAAGGAAACAATCAGGAAAAATTTAATGAAGAGATGGCATTGAATTGAACCTTGGAGAATGTTGAAGGGTTGTGATAGGTAGCACTGGGGGAAGAGACCATTCTAAGCAGTGGGGATCCCTTGAGCATGCATTCAGGCACAAAGATGTGGAAGCACTTGGAGAATGTTCACAGGAGACTTGGTATTCCAGTTTGGTTGTAGTAAAGGACATATAATGGGGAACAGTGGGAGATATAAGGCTGTAAAATTAGGTTGAGGGTTGAGGACGTTTAATGGAAAGTGTGAGTGCCAAGCAGAAAAACAGTGTTGATTAGTCCTCTGCATTGTTCTTTCTTCAGGAAACTGGTCCTTTAGGGGAAAAAAAGGGGGGCATATGTATTCCAAATGGACCCCACATGGTTCAATACATTTAGAATTAAAAATTTTGTAAATAAAGTACTATTTTAAATTCACAGGAAAGTTGGCTTAAAGAAATCTTTGGTAAGTGTTTTGGAAAGAAAATAATTTTATTCTGATTTATGTGCCTTAATACTAGAATTTGGTCTGCTAAAAAATGAAAGCTTTAAAGGATGCAGAATTGCACTTGCCAACTGTACATGTTTAAGATTTTCACTTTATGTAATTTTATTTTGCTTAAAATGAGTTACAGTTTTATATTGGTGATTTCGGAAAACTAAAAATGGGCTCAAGCATAACAGTTGTGAGGATGATGCAGGACTGGGCAGTGTTTCGTTCTGTTGTACGTGGGGTCACTATGAGTCAGAACTGACTTGACAACACCTAACACCAACAATAACAAAAATGTCTGTAGAACTGTTGTTGTTATTGTGTACTGTCAAATTGATTGTAACTCACAGCGATCCTGTAGGACAGAATCGAACTGCCCCATAGGGTTTCCTAGGCTGTAATCTTTATGGGAGCAAATCTCCAGATCTTTTCTACAGAGCAGCTGGTGGGTTCGAACTGCTAACCTTTCAGCTAGCAGCCAAGCACTTAAACATTATGCCACCAGGGCTCGTTTCTGTAGAATTAGTTTAGTGCAATTGTATGGTCATTAGTTATTCACAAAACGTAGAACATTGCTGAGCAGTATTAGAATTGAGTAGCTAGAGTAGAATTTTTGGTTTTTGACTATACTCTACCTATTTTATATTGCTTTCTAAAGTCAGAGAACATGTGGAAGTTCTACATTTTACTTTTCTTGTAGGCACCATCTTTGGCTGATTAAAATCAACTCTTTTTACTAGAGAAAAGGAGTTTAAGTGAAACACCCGTTTAAGCCAAGAGAGGTAGCTTTTCTCAATAGTCAGACTCTGCCTTATGCCCTGTAAGACCCACTTGGAACTCTCGGGTTACTACTGCTCTTCTGCACAGGGTTGGAGAAAATACCATGGATTAATGACATTGGGGCCAGACAGACTTCATGTAGGTTGATACTGGTTCTTCCCATAACTGGCTTTGTGTAAATACGTAACCATGTCATAGTTGTGAGGCTTGCATAAGCGAATGCATGTAAAGTATCTTAACAATGGTACAGGGTTGGTTTTTAATAAGTGGCAGCTATTGTTATGTTATTTTGTCTTTATGGTTCTTCTCAACATCAGTAAGGTGCAATAATTGTTAAAGATTGTCTTTGGTAACCATTGGAAATTGGTTATATGTTTTCTGTTTTTGTTCTGTGATAGGTTTGAATTTTACTGTTGTTAGGTGCCGTAGAGTCGATTTTTGACTCATAGCGGTTCTTTAACAGTGGAGTGTCAGATATTTATAATGAAAAATTCACCCAGCGTAAAAGTTCAAACTTTCTACCATTATAAAATGACTCTTAATATGAGATTTTCATAAAAATCTTTCAGAAGCCGTTTCCAGTACCCAACAGTGTTTTCCCTGAGGTAGCTATTATTACTGCTCTTTGGCTGCTGTGCATTTGTCCATTAGTTTTCTGTTTATTCAAAGCCAAGTTTATTACAGTTAAAAAAATAAAAAAGCAAAAGATAACCATATTTGGAGTTTCATTATTCCCTTTTTAAAATTTTTGTTATATTTTAGTACATATTCCCAACTGATACTTGGTTTTAGTTGTTTTTGAATGCAACTTGGTTTTAAAGTTAAAAAGAAAAAAATTTTTTTTCAATTTAAAACGTGATAATTTATTTTGCATTACCATTATCTTTTTTATTACCATTATACCTTATTAACACGTATTTGTGGCTCCGTTCAGTTGCATTTTCTATATGACCAGTTTTATCAAGTGTTTGTTCAGAGAATGAATATATACAACCCTAAATAGTGTTTCAGACCTGCAGTGATTTCTGACCATGTGGCAATTTTCGTATCTTTCAGTTTTGTCAGGATGTTTTTTAAGTAACCCTGAACTTATTAAAATTCTGTATAATTAAGTTAAATAAATGAAATTTGACTTAAAAAACAAAGCAAAACAGAAAAAAAGCCCTGTTGCTGTTGAGTCAATTCCGACTCAAAACGACCCTGTAGGACAGAGTAGAACTGCCCCCTAGGGTTTCCAAGGCTGTAAATTGTTATGGGAGTACACTGCCATATCTTTCTCCCATGGAGCAGCTTATGGGTGTCGACTGCTGACCTTTCAGTTAGCAGCCGAGGGCTTTCAAGGGAAGTCAAAATTTTGATGAGCGTAATTAAGAGGTGTCTTCCATTTGCATTCAGTGAAAAAGAATATAGAAACTCTTCCTGTGTAAGATTTGGAAAGCACTAGAAGGGAGATGCTTTATCTTAATGTGCCACAGGTCACTGAAACTTTTTTTGCTGTTCTTTATTTCTCTTGGTGCTTTGTGTTAGATAGTTTCTCTGGTTTTGTCTTCCAAGTTCACTAAAAAATTATTTCTGCAATGTCTAATCTGCTGTTGGTCCTATGCAGTGCATTTTTTATTTCAGAAACTGTGTTTCGCATCTCTAGAAATTCCATTTGGGACTTTAAAAAACGTATATATTTTCTGTTTCCTCTATGTTGTGTATTTTTTTTAATCCTTGAACGTACTTAAAATAGTCATAAAAGCTGTTTTAAAGTTACGTGCTAATTCCATCATCTTTATCATTTCTGGGTCTGTTTCTATTAATATTTTTTTCCTGGTGCTTTGAATGTCTGGTTATTTTTGATTAAATGTCAAATAATGTGAATTGTGCATTGTTGAATACTGAATTTTGTGCTCTTTTTTTAAAAAGCGACACTTGAATCACTCCATGGTATGCACTGCTTCTGTAACTGGGACATAGTTCTGTAACCTTTTTTTTTTTTCTTATTTAGATTGTTAATAGTTTGGTTACATGTTTCTTTGCCTGGTTGAGGACAGAAAGTGTAATTTACTCATTTTGCAGTCTCCTTTTTAGGCATGTGCCTGGCATACCTGGACATTGTTGATAAAAAGAAGTAGAGGGATTTTCCTTTTTTTTTTTAAGAATGGGTTTCTTATTATGATTCTCCTCTACCTAAATCTTTCATTGACTCTTACTGCCCTCGTGTTAAAGTCCAAACTCTTGGTCCCTGCTTATCTTTTTATCTTTTGTTACCAAAAAACCAAACCCATTGCCTTCAAGTCAGTTCAAGGCTGTAAATCTTTCTGGAAGCAGACTGCCACATCTTTCTCCTGTGGAGTGGCTGGTGAGTTCAAACTTCTGACCTTTTTTGGTTAGCAGCTGACTCCTTAACTGCTGTGCCAGCAGGGCTCTTTTTATGTCTTGTTACTTTGTTTAAATCTTTTGCTCTTTATCTCCTGTCATCTTCACGACTTCAAACAAAGAAAACAAACACACACATAACGTTTTCTCTAGCCACATCATTGTTAGGTGTCTTCGAGTCAGTTCCAACTCATAGTGACCCTATGTACAACAGAACGAAACACTGCCCCGTCCTGTGCCATCCTCACAGTCGTTGTTATGCTTGAGCGCATTGTTGCAGCAACAGTGTCAGTCTATCTCGTTGAGGGTTTTCTTATTTTTCGCTGACTGTCTACTTTACCAAGCATAATGCCCTTCTCCAGGGCCTGGTCCCTCCTGATAACTGGTCCCCCTAGCCATACTCAGCTATTTTTCTTGTACTTCAAATTACCATGCTTCTCTTCTCTTTAGACATTTATATTTGCTTTCTGTGCCTGTAACATACAGTTATTGCATAAAATTCTGTTTATCTTTTCTATCACAGCTTAAATGCCACTTAGGAGAAACCTTGTCTGACTTCTCAAGGTTCTTCTGTATGTTCCCAGGAAAACATTATATGGTACTATAATTAATTTGCTTACTTTTTGACTTTTTGCTTTCCCACTAAGCAAAAAGTGACTGTGCAAATAGTTTACTCAAGGATACTTGTAATACAAAGTTTTATACAGTATTTTTACACAAATAACTCATACCTTCTATGTTGGCAAATGAAGGTGCGCATTATTTACATAAAAATACAGTATTCCATATGGTCTGTTCTCAATGTGCTAAAAATTTTAAGTTTTAGAACATGAAACGGTTTCTGCACTGAGATATTTTCTGAGGTATTTCAGACTATTATTTTTAAACTTGTATATTTTATTTTTTTATTAACTATTCAACTTTATGGGAAAAGAGAGTTAGTAAACTTTAAGCCCTGTATTGTCTTCCATTAAAGACTGCTGTCTTTAACTGCTGTGGCCCAGTCAACTCCTTGAGGTTCTGAACTGCTACTGTTGTTAAATTGTAGTCCATAGGTATGGGGGAGATATGTGATTTAAAAAATCATTAGAAAAAAATCAAGAAGTAGGGAGGAAATATGCATTTAAATCTCTTACAGGGTTTGAAGTCTTGATAAGCTGTTTTTAATAGACCAGTTTTCTTTTTAAATATGTAGTTATAAAACTTTATACTGTTTCTTCCCAAACTATACCATTCCATATCCCTTACTCAGTATAAATCAGAAAACTGATCCTGTCTTTGTTGAGTGATTCTGACTCATGGCAACCCTATGTGTTACAGAGTAGAACCACTCTATGGGGTTTTTTCGGCTGTAATCTTTATGGAAACAGACCGCCAGGCCTTTCTTCTGCAGTGCTGTTGGGTGGGTTTAAACTGCCAACCTTTAGATTAGTAGTTGAGCGCAAACCACTTGTGCCACCCAGGGTCACTCAGTATAACTATCAGTAAATTTTTCCGTAGTTCTTTCCAATCTTAATTCAGTTTATGTATTTTTTACTTAATATTACTTCCTGAATTTCCACATACGTGCATAATCATATTAACTTTTTCCTAAATTTATTATTGTTAATTTCTTGATATCCCTTTCAAGATGGACTATTTCCTGCTTTCCCATTTCTTGCTATTATAACATAGATT
This sequence comes from Trichechus manatus latirostris, assembly GCF_000243295.1. Taxonomy (NCBI): domain Eukaryota; kingdom Metazoa; phylum Chordata; class Mammalia; order Sirenia; family Trichechidae; genus Trichechus; species Trichechus manatus. Next base: position 471,225 of record NW_004444279.1, on the reverse strand, counting down.
TAATCATCATTATACAGAAAATTGATGTTTTCAATTTTATTCTCAATATTTTTTAGCTTTGCTATTGTCATTTTAGGAAGTTTCTCATTTTATTTTATTTACATATAGGTAATTTTATTCTTCTAGGATGTGTCATTAGGTTTTCTGTTTTACTGAAATGTAATTCACATACCATGAAAGTGTATCATTCACTGGTTTTTACTATGTTTATAAAGTTGTATAACCATCACCACTATCTAATTAAGAAATATTTTATCACTGAAAAAGAAACCCCATACCCTTTAGCAAAGTGACTCCCTGTTCATCCCTCCCCTCATCCCCTAGCAACCACTAATCTACTTTTTGTCTTAATGGATGTACTTACTCTGGATATTTCATATCAGTGGAATCATACAATATGTGGTATTTTGTGACTGGCTTCTTTTACTTAGCAGAATGTTTTCAAGATTCATCCATGTTGTAGCTTATATCAGCACCTCATTCCTTTTTATGGCTGTGGAATATTTAACTGTGTGGCTAAACTATATTTTGTTTATCTGTTCATTGGTTAATGGACATATGGATTGTTTCCACTTTTTGGCTGTTATAAATAATATGCTGTAAACATTCATGTACAAGTTTTTCTGTGAACATGTTTTCAATTTTATTGGGTGTATACCTTGTAGTGGAATTGCTAGGTCATATAGTAATGCTGTGTTTAAATCTTTTAGAAACTGCCACACTGGTCATTAGATTTATAATTTCAGTAATATTCTTGATAATTTTTACTTGGACAGTCTGGTAGGAGCATGAACATTACGGTTCTAGGGTTCAGTACTTCTTTTCTCTCCGAGAATTGAGATACTGTAATGTTCTTATAAAGAAAAGTTTCATAGACTCTTTTTTTGAATGTCTTTAGGAAGAATGTAGAAAGTTTTTCTGAGGTGAATGTATTTCTTCCAAAGGATGAGGTTAACTCTTGTATTTTACAGAAATTCTTAAAGGTTTTCATTACTAAGCGAAAGGTATGTAAAACAGTAGTCTGCTGAGCCCTAGGAATACATAAATTTTCATAGATTAATGTATTCTAATTGTTGAATTGTTTCTCTTCCAGGGTTTTGACTCTGGGAGGAGGACTGCCTTATTTGGAGCACCTTAATCTCTCTGGTTGTCTTACTGTAACTGGCGCAGGCCTGCAGGATTTGGTCTCAGCGTGCCCTTCTCTAAATGATGAATACTTTTACTACTGTGACAACATTAACGGTAATGCCTTTCAACAGTGAGATCATTTTGAAGGAACTGATTTAAAAATTTTAACAGTTCTAATAATTCTTAGGGTTTCTATTTAGTTTTCTACATTTCTAATTACCAAATTCTTAATTGCAGATTTAACCCTTTAAATTTGATAAAATCTAAAAAATCACATTTTCATTAAATAGCTTCTCTAAAGGTAAGTTTTTCTTGTAGATGGATATTTCAAATACTAATTCTGCCAGATTTTTGAGATATTTAATAGTTTAATTATTCAAAAATAGCAAATTGTTCTAAACAGACTAAAATTCTTATTAAATTTTGGTGTACTCCTCCATAGTGTTTAGCACCCATTAACAATTTAGATACATTGAATTTTCAGAGACACCAATTTCTTAATCCCCACTCACTTTGAGGGATAATGGACTCAGTTTTCTCATAGGACAGCTTTATCAAATGCAGTAGAAAACAGAGGACTTTGGTGACGTGAACTCTGGTATTCTGGCTCTAGTTGTAGATGAATCTCACTGAAGATTGAGGAGTGGTGGTGATGTTGCAGGAGAGGTGGATATGCTTTAGTCATGACTGCATTTCCTAGTGTTGTTCTGGAGATTGATTCTGAACCTACTTTTAAAAATTACCAGATAAATATTTCTTGATTTGTTTCTGTTTTTTATGCCTGTCTTACTGTGCAATGGACCTGTTAAATATACTTTTTCAAAGTACATTCAGTGCCCTCTTGGGCATTTGATAGTCACTGGTAGAAACTGAAGATTCCAGTTGCCCAAAAAGCTGCTTCTCAGTTATTAATAAGCACATCAACCTCCTCCTGTATTTACAGCAGGAAAAAAGTTTTAGATGGCTCAGACACTACTACACACCTGCCTTTTTACACCATATACTGTTGTCTTTGAGAGCTTGAGTCCTCTTAAGGATGACAGGAAGAGCACCTGAGTTTTTCTCAGAGCACTTGACAGGAACCAGGAAGACTGGAGGAGTAACCTCTTCTTTAATGACCCACCAGGAGGCAGATAAGTTAACAAATCTGCTATTTCTCAGATACTAGATTTTCCTTAAAATAAATATGAAGAGATAGGAGATAGCAGCTGTCTTATATCTGGAATCACATCTGTGATGCAGGAGATGGCCGCTTCCCATGTTCTTGAAATAGCAGCACTAAGTTGGAGCATTTCTTTGCTCTCTGTTGCTTTCAGTCTGTAATCAAGGAATCCTGAAAATGAATGTCATTTTAGTTGCTACTTGCTAAGCCTGCAAAAGCAAAGTATAATTGCTGCAGTGAAGCAGTCGTTTCTTGTGGATGTGGTGAGTTTGAGAAGAGATTTCCTTTTTTAAACGTAAAGTGTCATTGTCGGTTCAGTTGGGTGTACTTCCTAAGGCTTATGGAACATGTTATGAAATGTAATCAGTAAGCATTTATTTTTTTAAGAAAAAATCCTATTTGTATGTTCCCTTTGAAATGTTCACATTGATTTCAGCATAGGTTGTTTGTGGAAATAAATTTTACACTTAATTGTTATGGTTATATTTATGTATATAGATGTTATGGGGTGAGGGGGATGGAGTGTCAGTTCATTTTTATGATCTGCCTACTTGTTTTGTGTGTGTGTATTTTGAACTTCTTGAAGTAATTAACATGATGGGATAAAGTTAAATACTTAAAATCTTCTGCACTTTGTTAGCATTTAGAGTTCCTTCTATCTTGACTGGTTTTGAATATATAAATATTAAAGTGTTCCAAAGGAGCTGCTGCATTCCTTTTGTTGAATATAAGCTTTTTTGGATAAATGGTTGGTAATTTCAGTAAATGAATTTTAATGAAGATACCTGACTTAGAAAGATTTGAAAGGAAATTGGCAGTGCTTGTATAATCCAGTATTAAGTCTCCTTTTATAGCTTATTAAAGCATGATTTGCAGGAAATAGAAATCCTTTCAAGTTTACAGAGTGATTTGTCGTATTAACTTGTGTTCCAGAGTTCCAGCCAATCACCTTTAAAATAATACTCTGATAGAAACTTTTTCCTTAAGAGGACATACAGAAAACCTAGAAAATGTTAGAATAAAGTTTCATTGTATCCAGTTTTGCAAGATGACACTACTCATCTGGTAGCTTTCAATACAACTCAGCTTGTATAGTAAATATTTAGGGAATGCTTAGGGGCTCCCCTTTTATTGTTTTTATTATTTCTGAAAGTAGTTGATAGTTTTCTACATGGTCTTGGTGAGTGAGGAAGCATAATTGACAAATTGCTTTAAAAAATTGTGACATTTTACTAAAAATGTATGTGGTCTTAAGAAAGTCTGTGTAGTTAAGTACCATGTTACTAACTGAAAGAAGTAAATACTAATAAATAAACGTTATCCATTAACTAAATGGTAAGTGATGAGTAAAGCAGAACGATCTGTTTCCTCAGCAGTAGCAGAAATTTTGGAGAAGAAAAGTTAGTCATCAGATATCTAACAAATAACTACCATATTTTTATGCAGGTAACACATGCTTTCTACATTTGTTTTCAAATTAGGGTGGTTGGCAAACAAAAGTAGAAGGTTTGCGTTATTTGCATTAAAATATGGTTCTGTGAGCAAGACACTAAGCACTGATATAAATGCAATTCTTGATTCCTCTGAATAATTCTTCATGGCATTTAAATTTGTTATTTGGTTGATAAACTTAAGTTTGAATATAAAATGAAGCTTCTTAGCCATAACATTTTAAAAATTCTCTGCCGTTTACGAAGCATTAAATGGAATGGCATAGTTTTAGAATTCTGAAGAACATTTGAACGATGATAGCAAATGAACTTTTTTGTACTGATTTGCATTTCAATGTATGTATGATTTCTGAGTTAAGGTAGATTAGCTCATAGTTCTGGAGGTGACACAGTCTCAGATGATTTGCTCTCTTATGTTTCTAATTTAAGTTAAAGAGGAATTAAAGGTAAGTGAAGGTAAGTGCAGATATACAGCATAAATAATTAAAATCCAGGAAAAACAAATCATGCAGTAATAAAAATTTGGGGCAATAATCATAGCTAACTTTATAATTTTTTAGCTAATATTTTTTAAATGCTTATAAAATGTATTCTTTACCATGCATTTAAAGATTTGATTTAATGATTATGCGAGTTTTATTGTCTTTCATTATTATTCTTTAATGTAATTTAGCCCTCATGTATTGTAGCCATTTGGATTCTCTAACCTGTATTGAGATAGAAATTTGCTAGTGATGAGTCATATATTTAAAGGACGCTGCCTGCCTTTTAAATTGTCGGTGTCTATTGAAGCATAGTTGTCTCCTTGATACACTTGGCAACACAAAGTATCTTAGAGTCATATTTCCGTGAGTCTGATGCCACCTTTTATTTCTGTTGTCCATTTATTTGCTTTTCTGAACAATTCTTTTGTGATAGTTAAGGGTCTTAGTGTTAAGTTTGCTTACAATTTCCAGACTTTGGAAATAGCTATTCTCCCTTGCTTTCTACAAGGTGAGACTAACTTATCTTTAAAACAGTGGTTGTCTTCACTGTTGCTTTGCCCCAGGCCCTCAACCAAATAAAACCCCTTAATGGATGCTTCACATTCTTGGATTATTAGGATCAGGAACCTGCTCTGTCATTGACCTTATGGGATTGTAGTTTTGAGCCAGTTAGTATTACAGTTATTGGTTAAGTACCCATAGGCTTCTGTAGGCAGATTCTACTTTCACATTTGAAGATGCTGATATATTAATTCCCTCTCTTTATCCTATACACTTAGAATCTCGTTAAAATTTGGAGATATTCTAGTGCATATTTGAGGGAAGGGGCACATTTTGCATTATCATGAGCAAGAACTTTGTTTGAGGTGAATAAGGAGATGCTGACAGATAGCAGGATTGGGTTAGCTTTTTACCCAGTTCAGGGAACAGATTTTTATTTCTACATTTTTCTTCCTCTATTATCTCTACCACCATTCCTAAGACTTGGGGAGCAAAGAGTGCCTCATGTGGCCAGAGCAGAGACTGAGGATGCAGGGCCCCTGAGTCTTTTGGGGAGAATGATGAAAAGCTGTAGGATGTCTGGATAGATATAATTCTCTAGCAGACTGGCTTCCTTGAACCAGTTGGCTCCTTTGGTGTTCCCTTTTATTTTCTTTCTTGAAAATCAGAAACATCTTCACTTCCATGGCTTTCAGCTGTTGCTTACGAGTCTTTTCCTAGACCACTGTTGAATTCATTGTAAAGTTCTTCCTTACCTTTCTGTCCTTAAAACAGGGACAGAAACATTTTGAAGTATTTTATGGGGTTTTAGTTTGGAAAATTGAAAGTCTCCTTATCTCTTTCCTCCTGTTTTTCCCTTTTTAAAAATTATAGAATAGATTTACATACTGATAAAATGACAGATACATTTTGGTGGAAACCACCAATCTGAGTCCCATCACAGTAAGTGTGAGAGCTGGGAGATGGAATAGTAAGGCAGGGGATTAGGTCTTGGAGAAAGGTACTAGGTGAGTAGGCAAGCAGAGTACTAGCAGGTGTTACAGGGTGAGGAAAGAAAGGCTGAGAAGGAGAGTGCTGGAGAGGTGGGTGGGGCATATTAGGTAAAGTTGAAAATATATTCAAAAGGAAAACCTGCTCCATGGTTGACAGTGGGAAGAGAGTTTCAAACTTCAGGATTTCTTATCAGGACATTTCTAACTTATACCTGCTAATACGTACTAAGGTATTTTATTTCATCCTTGTGGTTATGATGACTAATATTGTGTCTTATTTTGAGGGAAAACAATCTTAACAAAAATGTTGCTTTGTGAATTTTAAGTATATTACACATTTAACTTTTCAATTTAAATACAGAAAAGACTTATTAAATAAAAATGGGTTTCTGTTAATTCAAATTAAAATCTTAAAAATAATTTAAAACATTTTATTATGGAAAAATATAAACATACAAGCATAGAATAGTGTGATGAACCCTCATGTCCCATCAGCTTCAGCAGTTATAAACCTGTGGCCACTCTTATTTCATCTATAAAAAACCCAAGAAAACCGAACCTGTTGCCATGTAGTCGATTTTGACACATAGCAACCTTATAGGACAGAGTAGAACTGCCTGTAAATCTTAAGGAAGCAGAGTACCTTATCTTTCCCTGTGAAGCGGCTGGTGGATTACAACTGCCAACCTTTTGGTTTGCAGCTGAGCCCTTAGCCATTGCACTCCAGGGCCCCTATTTCATCTATACCATTGCCCATTTCTGTACCTGCTCCCTCATTAATTTGAAGGTAATTCCAGAGATCATTTTAACTTCAAATATAACTAAAAATAATACCATAAGCTATTGCATTTCCTTATATACAGTTCACTAGTTTTTTTTTTTGTTTCCTTAAAAATACATTGTCGTTTCCCCAGTGAAACATATAAACATTATACTTCATTGATTGATTGTATACCCTAAGAAATCTGCCCTTTGTATTTTGTATATGCTGGATTGGGAATATAATAAGAAAAAGTTAAATTCCTGGAAATAAGTGTGTTGTGCGTGTTCAGTTGCAACTAGTTATTTTTCATATGTCAGTATTACTGTAGTTGCCTTTTGTAATTAAGTGCTACTTTAAAAAACAAAACAGTAAATTTAAAACATATTTCTGAGTTCAAAACTTAGTCCAGAGCACTGTGATTTTTCAGTTACATTCCATTTGGTGTATCTGTAGTAGAATTATATTTGATACACTTTTTTTCATTTTGTATTATCTTCATATATCACTATGGCAGATATTTTCATTGTACTCATTGATAAGTAAGAACTAATTAACTGTCCTTTATTTGTTCATAATACAGATGTAATACTGAGAGGTTTCAATATAGTTAACAGCCTTTTCCACATTTGCCTGCCTTTATGAACACTGTCATTCATTCAGAGTACTTAATTTTTGTGTATGTGCCATGAAACCTCTTTTGGGTATTTTCTAATTCTCAACTGTGTTCCCTAATGGATCTTTCATCTAGTGTCTGGGATAAAATGTCAGTAATTCCACATACATTTTATTATATTTCTTTGTAAGTGAATCCCAATTTTTATTATGTCTTAGATGTGTGGTATTTATTTGGTTAATCACTCATACTTAATTCTGAATAATAATTTCCTCTAACTCTAACATATAATTTATTTTGGCTGTGAATGTTAAGTAAAAATATGGCCAACATGCTGAATCTGTGTCTATGTAGTTTGCTTTAATTTTTGAATATAGTATTTATTGTAATGGTTCAATACATTCTTTAGTTAATCTATTACTATTATTATAGGGCTATTTTTGCCTTAATTCTCTTTCTAGTAAGGATGTTCAGGTTAGAACAAATCTGTTAAGTTAGCCCGGCAGTCTTGCTTGCTTTGGTGGGTTATTTCCTTCTTAATTTTTGTTGTTTTTGTGTTTTTTTTTTTTCCTTTTGTAAAATTGTCAGAATTGCAAAAAAATTCTTTCTCTTCCTCCATTTACCTTTTGAACCACGACAGCTGTATTAGTTAAAGTCAAGCTGCTATTGAAGATTTTTGTGTCTGAACATTTTTAAAATATACATTGTGAGATTTTACTTCAATAATATAAATATATTGCTAGTAAGAAAAAATCCATTTTTTAACTCTTGCATAAGCAAGGTTATTTTTATGTGACCGCTGAGAAATTCCTCCTTTCACATTTTTCTGTTTTCATACAGGTCCTCATGCTGAGACTGCCAGTGGATGCCAGAATTTGCAGTGTGGTTTTCGAGCCTGCTGCCGCTCTGGCGAATGACTCTTGACTTCTGACCTTTGTCTACTTCATTTAGCTGAGCAGGCTTCCTTTCATGCACTTTACTTACAGCACATTTCTTGTGTTAACCTTCCCTTTCTGAGTGTGACTTGTTTTGGCCCTATTTCTTACAACCTCAGAAATCTTTATTTACCAGTGAATTGTACAGTGTTGTTTCTCTTGCAAATCATATTTTTGTTTTAGAGTGGGATTAGGTTTTTTCATAAGGGTGAGAACAGTCTTACCAGATTTCTTTAAATGAGGATGAAATGCTTTGGAAAGAAAGTCACTAATGCCATGGCATTTAAAGTATCTTTTAGATTATCTTCAGTTTGAAAGTCAGCGGGGATTTTTGGTTCTTTTTACATAGAAACACTGTACCAAGCTTTGCAGATTTTTCAGACTACATTTTTAAAGTTTTATTTTCAAAGACTGCACATTTTGGAAACCAATCTCTTCCATAATGTTTCGTTTATTTGAACAATTCTCAGAGGGCCAATACAAACATACCCACATTTAAGATTCTTTAAGATTATAGAGTAAATTGGCTTCTAGGTGTTAGCTCAGTGAGCTAGCAAAGCACCAATGTATTTGTTTTCTTCAAAGACTCCAGGTTCCCACCACTGTCCCTAAGTTGTCAAATTCGGGATGGATTTTTAAAAGTTCCACAATCGTTTGAAGAAATGTATAAATAAAATCCACTTTGAGGACTTACCAAGTAATACCTTTTGTGTTTTGATTATTATAAATCTCAATCCAGTTTATGTTAGTGTAAAATAGGACTAAATATTTTGTCTTTTGATCTCTTGTGAAATCATGACCTTGACAAATAAACAGTTTTGGACACATACCTAGTTTTGTTAAGTTGAATTTTCTTTTTCAAATTAATTGTGCACCAGTCAAAATTTGAGTTTCTAAGTTTATCTTCATTGCTTTGTGAAAAACTATTGGGAATGGAGATCAACCATTCAGAAAGGTACATACTGAGTGAATTTTATGTCATGCTAGAAGAGAACAGTTAGGGACATGCTGTCAGTTTTTATAAATAACTTGCAAGGCTATGGAAGAGAAAGTAATCTTGCAGTTGTCTTCTCTGTGACCCCAGGTGTTTGTTTTGTTGTGGGGAAAGGGGAAGTAGGGGAGATATAACTACAGGTGGACATGTTTCAGTTCACGGTAAGAGAAAGCCTTATTTTAAACAGAGTTGTCTAAAGATGAAGGAAGAGCCATTTGAATTAAACACTCCAAGAGAAGATCAACTCTAATGGGAGGATATCTAATGACTCACTCTTTGAAATTTCATCTTGCCTTTTTGATTCCATTGATGTTAGTATTTGTAAAATAAAACATGGGACACTGCATGTTTCTTGCATGTAGGCTAGGACAGCTGTATAACAGGCCATCTTACCTTCTGCATTTGTGTTCTTTAGCTTAAGAAGTCATGTCTTCTGTGGCAGCACTACACCTATCCTCCTTTTTTAAAACTCAGGCCTAAATACAAAGAAAAAAATTTTTTGATCTCTTTAGAGAGCTTGGAAGGAAATCTACGTTTAGTGAGCAGTTACAGGGAGGAAGGTTTATTTTGTAAGGTTTACCATTGTGTAGTTTCTGTATTTTTACTTTCCTAAGTGTTTAATAGAAATCCTTGGGGAGTGCAAATGATTAAGCGCTTGCCTACTAACTGAAAGATTCGTGGTTTGAACTCATCCAGAGGTGACTCAGAAGAAAGGCCTGGCAGTCTGCTTCCAAAAGATCACAGGCATGAAAACCCTATGAAGTGCAGTTATACTCTACATGAGGTCACCATGAGTCAGAATTGAGTTGATGGCAGCTGGTTTTCATTTAAGTTTTTAATAAAGCTTATTTTGAAAGTTGACATCAGGGACTTTTTCAAGAAAACTATAAAAAGTCTTCTGGGGTGAGTTCCATTCCACTCCATACTTCATCTTATCAATATTTACTTAATGGTAACATTGCTCGTCCACCGTGATGGTCCTGGGTCACCAAGGGAGGGTTAAACTTTATCCTCTGTTTAATCTGAAAACAATAGAATTTTTGAAGGGAAAGATTTTGATAATCTTTAAGGAAAAAAAAAATTATGATGTTTCAGAACTTCGCTTAAATTTTATCCTTTATAAATTAATTTTGAGCAGTTAATTTCCCCAGGGGTTGGTTTCAGGTAATCGAGGTGCCTCTCTTTTGCTTTGTCTTACGTTGCTTGATGCTAATCAAATCATGAAACAGGACTTGGCAGACTGGCTTCAGTATGTCAGCATACTGTCATGTCAAAACTCATTGTTTTTCTACCCCTCTCCTGTATAGCATGAGGAATAGACAGCGTAATCTGCATTCAACTTTGATAATATTAGTATTTCATATAAAAAGCGCTGCATTTAACTTTGATAATATTAGTGTTTCATATAAACTTAAAAGGATAAAAATCCTCTGCCGTTCAGTTAATTACGACCCTATAGGACAGTAGAACTGCCCACCTAGGGTTTCCAAGGAGCAGCTGGTGGATTTGAACAGCTGACCTTTTGGTTAGCAGCCAAACTTAACCACTGCACCATTCAGGGGATAGTGAATGTTTAATGAAAGTTGGAACGCCATATATTTGGTTTAAATTGATCTTGGATTTTGTGGTTGATCTGATGAATTATTTAAATTGTTCATTCTGAGAAAAAAATGTGACATGTAAAATGCCTTGTAGTGCCTGACACATCAGGCGCTCAGTGCTGGGCACCTGAGTGCTTTACATATATGGACTTTAATCTTTACAACAATGCTTTGAAGTGGGCAGTGTAATCATCCCTGTCTTCATATGGGGGAAAGTAAGTAACAGGTTAAGTAACTTGCGCATGGTTATCCAGCTTGTAAGAAGCAGAACTGGGATTTCGCCAGAGTTCATTCTCTTAAGCACTAACGCTATCTTGTCTATGTTGCAATATTGGTAGCTGTTATGGCTCAGTCATTGAATTCCACCTTGAAGAGTTCACAGTAAAGGTATCAGATATGTAAACTTTTGGAATAATAATTTGATAGAGGAAGGCATAAAGGGAATAAAGCAAAAGGTGAAAGTTTTTCCTTACATCTTTATTTACTTTTTTAAAGTGAGACTGTATCTACATCAGCACTCAGCTGAAGGCGGATTGCCCTGTAGAGGACATTTGGCAGCATCTAGAGACATTTTTAGTTGTCACAACTGGAGTGGGGTGATGGTGGGTGCAATTGGCATCTAGTGGGTAGAGACCAAGGATGCTGCTGAACATCCTACAATGCACAGGACAGCCCTCAGAACAAACAGTTACCAGCCTAAAATGGCAATAGTACTGCTGTTAAAAAATCCTGTTTTTACAGATTTCTGTTTTGTGTATTTCTATTTTTTGTCACTTTGAGGACTAAGATGCACTTGACCCAAGCCATAGTATTTTCATTCGCCTCATATGCTTGCGAAAGCTGGACAGTGAATAAGGAAGTCCAAAGAATTGATGCCTTTGAATTATGGTATTGGCAAAGAATATTGAATATAACATGGACTGCCAGAAGAACGAACAAATCTGTCTTGGAAGAAGTACAGCCAGAATGCTCCTTAGAAGTGAGGATGGGGAGAGTTCATCTTACGTACTTGGGACGTGTTCTCAGGAGGGATCAGTCCATGGAGAAGGACATCATGCTTAGTAAAGTAGAAGGTCAGTGAAAAAGAGGAAGACCCTCAAGGAGATGGATTGACACAGTGGCTGCCAACAGTGGGCTCACGCATAACAATTCTGAGGATGGCCCAGGACTGGGCAGTGTTTCGTTTTGTTGTACATAGGGTTGCTATGAGTCAGAACTGACTTGACAGCACCTAACAACGATGACAACAATTTTGTGTACCTTTTTCCATGTCAGCAGATAGTTAATCCTTTTTAATAGCTTAGTATAGTGTTAGGTCTTTTTTTTAGCTACTTCATTTTTGATGGATATTTAAATATATCCCTTTTTAAATACTATATTGCTTCAGTGAGTGTGTGTTGAGTATGTGCACATGCATGTACATGTGTGCTGCTCAGTATTTCCATAGGATGAAGTCTTAAGAGGTAGTCTAGGGTTAAAAATTAAAATTTGATACTGCAAAGCTGTTCCCCCTCCCCACCGAAAAGTTGAGAAGTGGTGCTTTGCTGGGTCTTAAAAGTGTGATCGATACTCTGCTGAACAAGCGAAGAAGGAGAAGGACATTTGAAGCAGAGATTGTGCAAGTACAAAGGCATAGAGATGTGAAGTTGTGTAGCATAAGGAGGAACTGTGGGTAGACTTACACTGAATTTAGCATCAAAATGACAGACAAGGCAAACTACTAAATAAAGCATAGTATGAAAGTATGATAAATTTATTTCATCATTTCCAAATATTTTCTTCCTTCTGGTGTAATCTATATAATCTAAAAATATTCTCATATTTTGATTATAGTTTTTACATGATAACAAAAAGTTCAATGAAAAAATCACCTGTTGCGTATAAGGGAGGCAACGTAGATCCAAACAGACAAAACATTTTTGGGATACGGGTGGATATATACAGCTAAAGCAAATTCAACATTAGGAACATCAATATTATGTACTCCAGTACTATATACAGCTTCAATTAAAGGCTTCACTTCAGAATAGGGCATATGAAGGGGAAATCCAGAGAACTGGGAGAAAAGAAAAATTTGTAGTCATTAGTTTGAAGATTCCACTATATTTTTTCCCCATGTAAATATATGCAGTTCTTAAATCAGTTAAGTCTTCTCTCGAAGTAAGTTGATTAGTTCTGGTTTTCTACTCAGCTATATAGTAGCAATACAGAAAGGTTTAAATGTCCCTTAGTTTTAGTTGCAAGCATATTGATGTCATGTATGGGACACTTGTTAGTCACCCTCCACTGTCCCCTTCCCTCTTCCTGACAACCCCCAGTTTGCTTAATGACCCACGTGGTTCCAGTGACTTGGGTTAAGCTAATCAACGCATTCCATCCCCCTAGCCACAAAGATTGATACAGGGATGGGCATGTGATCAGAGTGGGTCTCAATCAAAGGGAGCCTCAGGAATCTTGCTGGGAGTAATGGCACACTGCTTTGGACAGTGTGTGGGCAGATGTGAGTCCTGGAACTTGCAGCCATTTGCTACCATGAGGAAAGCCAGCCTGAGGACGATGCCATCCCATGGAGGAGCCCAGAGTGGGGAGACTTGCAGAAAGTGGGACACCCCAGTCCTGAGTCATCTCTGACTCTGCACTTACAGTAAGCCAATAAATTCTCTTTATCGTTCAAGCCTATTTGAGTTGAGCTCTCTGTTACTTGAACTAAAAACATCTTGGCTGAAAACCTCGCCTTAAAAGTAAGTTGAAGGATACATTTTAGTCAGTGAATAGAACTATTCTCAACTGTCCGATTTTCTCTTCACACTGTTTAGCCAACAAGGCTTTCTGTCTTGAACGTAGTTATGAGACTACTTTCTTTGTTTTATTATCCAGAAACATTATATTGTCTGTTCATGAGAATCTTTCTTAGCAGTGAAAAGCTATCAGTATAAAACCATATCCTTTACAAACCCAGTCCAGAGTGTTTGGTTTCATCTTATTCACAGTTCAGTCTACAACCTGATTTAGCCAGATATTTTCATGTATTTAATACTTGCAATGTATTCATAAAAGGTATTATTTTTCATAAGCTAAAAATGGTAGTATTTTCATGTTATAGAGGGATTTCGCTATTTGGTAATAGGTTAATTATTGAGATTAAAAATTTTTAATATAACTTTTTAGTCTATCCTGCTTAATCTATGTACTTTGAGGAGGCGTGTAGGTGTTTTGATTCTAAAAACCCATTACTGAGTAATTTCCACTTTGAAATGGGGAACTCCACAAGGTCAGTTTAGGAGCCATTTGTACTCACCCTGTAGTCTCCTAGCTGCTTCAGCAGTTCCGCTCTGTGGTCATCTACATCTTCTCCTTGGCTTCTTTCTAACAGAGGCAAGAAGTGACGCAGAGTGGAGGTGCAGTACCTGTTCCACCGAGTCAGATGGCGTGGCCTCCAGTCCATGATTTTCTCTTTTAGTATTTTTTCAATCCTGTTCATAAAAAATAAACTCCATTTTGGGTGACTTGACTTTTTTCATAAGAAACCACAGTTTGTATGCAGTCTGGATTATATAACTACATTTTTGATGGTGCCGTTGCCATTCTTCAGGCATACTGGGTACCTAATATAGGCTGATCTCTGGGGAGTCAAAACATAACACAAATGATCCTTGCTCTTAAGGACCGTATGCAGGGGTAGGGTAGAGAATAGACCTGTACATAGAAGGTACAAGATATCCTAAGGGCCATGAGAGATGCTTGAGATGTAACACAGCAGAGGAACACTGAATAATAACTCTGGGGAATAGTTAGATTCAGTACATTTAGCAAAAAAAAAAATTTAATCATGAAATGCTTTATCACTTCGTTCATTGATTACATATATAACCTGTTGCCACCGAGTCAATTCGGACTCATAGTGACCATATAGGACAGTAGAACTGCCCCATAGGGTTTTTAAGACGGTAATCTTTATGGAGGCAGATTGCCACATCTTTCTCCTGCAGAGTGGCTGGTGAGTTTGAACTGCCAACCTTTCGGTTAGCAGCTGAATGCTTTAACCCCTGGACCACCAGTATATATAGAGATACATTAGACCCAGGCATAAGGGGTGAGGCTTATGGTAATAGCAGGGCTTCAAACCAGTTAGTTCAGGTTTGAACCCCTGCTGATGATTTGCATTTCCATCCCAGAATCAATCTACAGTTTAGTGAGGTCCCCAGGTGATTCTTACATGTAATAAATTTTGAGAATCACTGCTCTACTAGTGGTTCTCAGAATTGGTCCCTAACCAGCAGTATTAGCATCACCTGGGAACTTGTTAGAAATGCAAATTCTCCGCAGGGGTTCAAACGAGGGAACCGGCTCAAAGCCCCGGGGTAAGCCAAGCAAGTTGTCACTGAGTTGATTCTGACCCATAGCGACCCTACAGGACAGAGTAGAACTGCCCCATAGGGTTTCCAAGGAGCGGCTGGTGGATTCGAACTGCCGACCTCTTGGTTAGCAGCCGTAGCACTTAACCACTGCACCACTAGGGTAGAGCCTCAGATCATTGTAGGGCTGTTAATACCCTTACTGATTTTTTCTTTCCCTGGTGAGACTTCTATTCATGAGAATTACCTTTTTCCTAAATTGTTTTAAAACTGTCTTTAAAATGCGAACCATCATTGCAACTTAATGTTTAGTATTCTGCTTTATAATTAATATGATAGGTATTAGATTCACAGGATATGAAGCTTAATCATAGAATGAGGGAAAAATAGCTACCATTTATTGAGCCCTTATTTACCAGGTACTGTGTTAAGTGCTTTTTATTTTTATTTAATCCTAATAACCCTATGAGGTGGAGGGTATTATCCGCATACTACATATGGGGTGGGGGGCGGGGACAATTTGATGTAGTGACTTGACTAAGACACGGGACTGGGGTTTTAATTGAAACATTGCTGATTCTAAAGCCTCTCATCTGTCCCCTAACCAAATATACAGATTTAGGACTCAGCCAGCTTCCTATTGCTCAATAGGCATAGGATCCACTTTTCTTTTAGCACATAACATATCCTTGTTTTGGGTTTCCAGGTGATCTGAGCAAGGAAGTATGGATGAATTACCAAGCACTTCATCATATTGGAGAAATAAATCATGTGAGTCTAATCAATGGTATGTTGAAGCTATGGAAGAAACAAGACATTTTATTTTGGATTAATTGTCCTACATGGGTGTCCCAACTAAGGCTTTATGGAGAAATTGGGAGTAAATTGGCTGTTTGCTGGTAATAACACCTAAAAAGGGGTCACATTTCATCTTGTGTGATTTGACTCGTCACACAACTTGTTACAGTAGAAAAAAACACAAGGCTTTGAGATCAGAAAGATCTGGCTGGGCTCAGAAGCATTTAACCTCTCTGAGCTGGCACTTAACCTCTCTGAGCCTCAGTTTGCACATTTGTGAAACCAGGAGAATAAGTTCCATTTCACAGGGTTGTAAGGATTACAGGGACTCAGACCCTTAACTGCCTTTTCCATAATGCTCATAAACTAGCTGAAGTTCTGTAAGCCACTGCAGTGGGATGGATCGCTTTTATATGGCCTTTCTTCACCAGGGTCTTGTAACTCCCACCAAATGATTGGGTGGGACTGTGCAAATGAGGTTCTTGTGGCCCACCAAGGGGATTGGATAGCTTGCTAATAATGCAAATAAGGTGCATGGCACCTTTGTGGGGGGTTGGTGGTGAGTGGGACTATGCAAATAATGTGTATGGAACTCTAACGAGGGATTGGTCAGTTTTGCCATGCTGCTAGGCTTAAAATGAGCCATCCCAGAGGTGGACAGGGGGATGTCACTACCACCAAGAAAGAAGAGCTAGGAGTAGAGCACATCCTTTGGACCCCGGATCCCTGCACTGAGAACATCCTAGACCCAGGAGACAGCTGTAACACCAGAGACGGTGAGAGACGACAAGAAGTGGCAGCAGAGAAATGGTGGCAGCAGAACCAGGAGAATGACAGGAGACGGCACGGTGGGCTTCCCAGCCCATGGAGTGAGAAAGCTGAGTGCCTTCAGGAAGGAGGCTTTCTGGTGGAGTGGGGTGCCTCCAGGCACTTGTTGGCAGAGCTAGGCATGTGGACCCATGGAGTGAGAGAGCTGAGTGCCTTCAGGCCAAGGCTTACTGGCATACTGGGGTGCCTCTGGACACTTTCCAGTGGAACTAAAGAGCTTTGTAACACTTGCCCAAGCAGGGCAGAGGCCAGGCTGGCCAAGGAGGGCTTAGGGGCTGAGGGCCTAAGAGGTCAAGGGCCAGGGGTAGGCCTGCTTGTGGGCGTGGCTGAGAAGCTGTTCTAACGGAAGAACTGCATCCTGAGTCGTTCCTGATCCTGAATTGTAACCTGTTACTTCTTAATAAACCCCATAATCATGTGTATTGTCTGTGAGTTCTGTGTGGCCATTGCAACAAATTATCAAACCCAGCCGAGAAGTAGCATGTGGTGGGAGGGATGGGTGATGTCAGAATTGGTAAAAAGGGTTGGAACAAACAGGTATGTCTGACCTCCGCTTCATAGAAATCAGCCTTGGGCTGATGCTGATGGTGATTCTCTCTCCCCCTTGTGAAGTTAGAGGAGGTCAGACTCCTCCACCACGCCATTTTTACAGCCAATAATTGGACAAAAGAGGCATATGTAAGCTGAGGATTATGATGTGCCTGAACAAGACCCATAATAACATGCTGTTGAGGTCTAGTCTGAGGTAAGGTCTTAGAGAACTAACTACATATGGTGACTGTAGTTCTCATTTGTTTTCCCCACACTATGCTGATGAAATAGCCTCCTTCGAGCCATGTGATTTAGAGATCACATCTTTACTTGGTATCTGTCAACATGAAATAAAGTTTATTTGGCCAAATTAGTCCACATAGATCCAGGCTGAAAATCACCAGTAGTGACAGATTACAGATTACAGATTTATGGATATTAAGTTACCTGTCTTGGAGCTCAGCTGCAGCTGCTTTGTCTGTGCACTGGTAAATTAGCTCTTCCGGCTATGAGAAAATAATTCAGAAATTTTAGAAATCACCTACACTTAGATTTTGATCTGCTGTACATTCTTTTTAAAAAATTTTAATTATGAAATCTCAGACATTCAATAAAATACAGAGAATAATATAATGGATACCTGTGTAGCCATGACCCACCTTAACTAAAACGTCACAAATTACAGTGCTGTGTAGTTCTTTCTCAATCTATTTCCCTTCTCTCCTCACAGGAATAACCATGACCTAAACTCCACTGTAGAGTACACACTAAGATTCATTTGTGTTGATTTGTATAGCTCTAGTTCATTGATTCTAACTACTAAAATATTCTATTATGTACCATACTTTAATTATCCCTTCTGTCATTCCATTCTTTTGCTACTTCAAACAGTGTTCCTATGAAAAAGCTTGTATATGGCACACTGCACACATGATCTCTGATGGGCTTTGTTTTTTATACTTTTTGTTTTTTGGAAGGTTTGATCCATAGTAAAATACACATTTTATATTACAAACCCACTACACACATATACTTAGTTATCAAATGAAAACAGAGGTTTTAGAAAACAGTGCTTATGATTACTACTTACAATATATTAATTACTCATACCAACTGCCATCGAGTCAATTCTGACTCATAGCGACCCTACAGGACAGAGTAGAACTGCCCCATAGGGTTTTCGAGGAGCAACTGATGGACTCAAACTGCCAACCATTTGGTTAGCAGCCAAGCTGTTAATCACTGTGCCACCAGAATTAGGACCCTCTAAATTAATTTTATGAGGCACTATGGATCATGCCCTGTAGTTTGATTTCATGTCTCATTAGTGGTCATGAAATTGATCTAGTAAATTGAGACCAACATTTAAAAAATCAGAATAAAATAGAATATAATTTGTAGTACTTTATATATTAGAACTTTTTCTTTCATGCATATGTGTATGCTGGTTCATAATATAGAGTATGTTTCTTCTTGTGAGTTGGGCTCAAATAGGTTTGAAATACAAATGCTGTTCTAGGCTAAATATTTATGAGTTGAACTGTTAGGTGCTGTCAAGTCGATTCCAACTCATAGCAACCCCATGCAACAGAGTACAACTGCCCTATAGAGTTTTCTTGGCTGTAATCTTTGCAGAAACAGATTGCCAGTTCTTTCTTCTGCGAGCCACTGGGTAGGTTCTAACTGCCAACCTTTCAGTCAGCAGCCGAGTGCTTAACCATTTGTTCCGCAAGAACCAAAAAATATC
This sequence comes from Trichechus manatus latirostris, assembly GCF_000243295.1. Lineage (NCBI taxonomy): Eukaryota > Metazoa > Chordata > Mammalia > Sirenia > Trichechidae > Trichechus > Trichechus manatus. The sequence continues at coordinate 452,341 of NW_004444279.1, read as the reverse complement.
TAGCTACCCTACCCAGTATAATGATCTCAAATTACTTTCTCTTTGTCTATATTTAATTGTTAGTAAAAGAATTATACCTGAACACTGGAAAGGCCAGGGTATGGAAGGCTTCTTGAAAAGAAAGATTTCCATAGCTTGGGCTTGGTGACATCAAAATTTATCCTTAGAGGGGAATCATATCGTTGAATATTAAACCAAATCTAAAAAAGATAAAACTAAATTAGCATATAGGTTAGCAGATAAACATATGTGCACGTGCGTGTGCATGTATATGAATATATAGAGAGAACAAGAGTGTGTGAGGCTTTGCATTTGGTAAGAACATTGATTGGGCTAAATGGATCCCAACATGCTGTATTTCAGTGATTTTAAGATGCACACTTTGATTTGTGAAATAGGTATGCCTTTTAAAATAAGTGGAATCATTCAGTTATCCTGGGCCATTTTTTCACATTTTTTATATCTGATATTTGAAAGCTTACTATTGATTGTCGGTTTGATGAAATAAGGTGGTTTCTTAAATGAGTTTAGTTCATGTACACCTTGTAGAAGAATGCCTGGTACCTAGTAAGTGCTCAGTAATTTTTAGCCATTTTGTTATTATTTATCATTGTTTATAATTGCGTATCTATTCATCTGTCTCCTTACTAGACTCAGACTGTTGCCTTGAGGGCATTTTCCGTGTGTCTCATGAACTGTTGTATCCTTAGCACCTAACAAAGCTCCTGAAATATTGTGGGCATATTGAATGATTGTGTGCATGAATGCTAAATTTGTCCATTCAACGTATTTATCAAATACCTACTATGTCCAGGCTCAGTTCTAATCACTGGGGATAAAGTAGCGAATGAAATAGAGTTCTACCCTCATGCAGCATCTAATGAGAAGATATAGCAAATAAATACATAGGCTATCGGACGATGTTACATGATGTGGAAGATTACATTATTGATCCCAATTCTTCTCTTTCTATCTGGATGTCTTTTGCCATGCTACTTTGAGTTCCAATAAAACAGAATATATTTATGCACCCCTTGACTTTAGGCCAATAGGATGAGGTGGAAGTGTCAGTGTGTGACTTTGAGCCTAAGCCTTAAGAGGCTCTGTGTGCCCCACTTGCCCTCTTGTGCCTCTGTCATTGCCACGGCCCTTTAGCCTGAGTCCCGGAATGAACACACATGAAGAAGAGCTGTTCCAGCCAACCTGCAGATAGACAGTGAGAAGGAAAGCTGCTCCAGCCACCACCGCTTGAAGAAGAGCTACCCAGCCTAGATCTGAAGAGCCTTCCTAGCTGGCCCACAGATCCATGAGAATGAATGTTTGAAGCCATTTAGTTTGGGGATGAGTTTTTACACATTTTTATTGAGGCAATAGCTAGCTGATATAAATGCCACAGGAAAAACAAAGATGAGCAAGGGACGCAGTTTAGGGTGGGCAGGCAAGTTCTCACTGGAAAGGTGACATGTAATCGTGAATGCAGAAAGTGAGGGGGAAATTCATGAAGATATCTAGCATGGAGGAGGTCCTTTTTTAAAAAAAAATTTTTTTTGTAGTTTAGATGAAGGTTACAGAACAAATAGTTTCTCATTAAACAGTCAGTACACATATTGTTTTATGACATTGGTTAACAACCCCACGACATGTCCACACTCTCCCTTCTCAACCTTGGAGGACCTTCTTTTTTTTTTGGTGAAAATATACATAGCCAAAGATAAACCACTTCAAAGATTTCTACATGTACAATTCAGTGACATGGATTACATTCTTCCAGTTGTGGGGCTATTATCACTATCCTTTTCCAAATTATTCCATCACCATTATCTTCAACTCTCACTGCCCCCTAGGCTTCCCATCAAACCTTTTGAGTTGCTGTTATCAATTCGATCTCACATAGATAATTCTCTTCTCTTTTTTTTGTACTTTAGATGGTTTACAGAACAAAGTTCTCATTGAACAGTACACATATTGCCCTATGACAATGGTTAATAACCCCATGACATGTCAACACTGTCCTTTCTCAACTTTGTGTTCCCTATCACCAGCTTTCCTGTCCCCGTCTGCCTTCTAGTCCTTGTCCCTGGACTGCTGTGCCTCATTAGTCCCGTTTTGTTTTATGGGGCTGTCCAGTCCCTGGCTGAACGGTGAACCTCGGGAGTGACTTCACCACTGGGCTAAAAGGCTATCTGGGGGCCATACTCGGGGTTTCTCCAGTCTCTTTCAGGCCAGTAAATCTGGTCTTTTTTTGTGAGTTAGAATTTTGTTCTACATCCTTATCCAGCTCTGTCCAGGACCCTCTGTTGTGATCCCAGTCAGAGCAGTCAGAGGAGGTCCTTCTGTGCATAGGAAACAGCAAATGCTAAGTGTATGCTTGATGTGTGTGAGGAATAGCAAAAAAGACCAGGTGGCTTTAGAGGAGTGAGCAGGTTAGCAAGGAAAGGATGAGATCAGCAGAGTATTGGGGTGAGGGATCAGATCATGGAAGACCTTCTGGGCCCATGTTAAAGATTTAGGCTTTTACTCTTGAATGAGCGAGGAAGCCACCGGAGTATGTCACAGAGGAGTGACATAATTTGTCTTCCATTTTAACAGGAATATTCTTTGCTGTTTTGAAACTAGACAGAAGGGGGTAGGGGTAAGTAGCCTCTGAGCAGAGCTAAAGTGGCTTGGGCCAAAATGGTAACAGTGAAAGTGGTGAGATGTGGTCAGTTCTGTATATATTGTGAAGATAGAGCCTGCAGGATTTGCTGATGGATGGGATGTGGGGGAAGAGAGAGAAAGAGAGGAATCAGAGATGACTCCAAGGATTTTGGCTTGAGCATCTGGGCTGCTGGTGTTGCCATTTATGGACATGGGAAAGACTGCAAAGGAACTCAGGAGTTCAAGTTTGGGCATATTAAGTCTGGGTGTCTATCTGATATTCAAATGAAAATGATAAGTAGGTACTTGGAAATTTGAGTCTAAAGTTCTAAGGAATGAACTGAGCTGGAGATATAAATTTGGTAATTATTAACACGTAGATGGTGTTCCTAGGGAGGAAGTATAGGTAGAAAAAAGGTTTGATGAGCCCTGAGGATCTCTGCTGTTTTGAATTTAGAGAAAAAAGGAAAAAGCAGCAAAGGAGACAGAGAAGGGGCAGCCAGTGAGGCAGGAGGACTTAATTACTTGAGGAATCCAAATCAAGAAATTATTTTAAAAAGGCAACATTCTTAAGAACTACAATTTGGCTATACTGCAGGAAATGGGCAGAAAAGTAGTGGAAAATAGCACTGAAAAAAACAAACATTGAGGTCAGATCACATAGGACTTTGAAATCCAACGTGAGTAGTTTATTGTTAAATCTGTATGCAGTGAGGTGTCATAGAATGCAACAGAATGATTAAAGCTAAACATTCAGAAGTTTAAACAGGCAGCCCATACCCCATTGCCTTTGAGTCAGTTCTGACTCACAGTGACTCTACAGGACAGAGTAGAACTGCCCCATAGGGTTTCCAAGGAGCTGCTGGTGGATTCGAACTGCTGATCTTTTGGTTAGCAGCCGAGCTTTTAACCATTGTGCCACCAGGGCTCACAATCAGGCAGCAGTGTATCAAGCAGTGAATTGAATTTGAGCAGATTATGTAGTAGACTATTTATAGTAATGCACGGATGAAACAATAATGGCAAGATGGGGGAAGCAGTAGAGGTAGAATCTATATGATCTGGTATTTAGAAATATGATTGAAAATAGGAGGAAGTAAGAGAGAAGGAAAATTCTGGGGTTTGATCTGGATAACTGATATTCATAGAAGTAGGAAGCCAGGAGGAGGAGCTGATTTTTGGAGGCAAAGGGAAAATGATTTGGGTTTTGGATGTGCTGAGTTTAAGATTCTAATAAGGCACCTGGGTGTCTAGCAAACAGCTGGAAATTCAGGACTCGAAGATGCTGGGGCTAGTGACTGAATTATTTCTTTGCCAGGCTAAGCTAGATAGCAAACCCATTACCGTCAATTTGATTCCAACTCATAGAGACCCTATAGGACAGAGTAGAACTGCCCCATAGGGTTTCCAAGGAGTGGCTGGTGGATTTGAACTGCCAACCTTTTGGTTAGCAGCCATAGCTCTTAACCACTGTGCCACCAGGGCTCCAAGCAGGATAGAGAGAGAGAAAGGGAAAAAAAAAGTGTGGTCCTGGAAGAAATCTAAGTACAGAATCTTCAGATACATCTACTTTTAAGGGTTGGGAAGAAGAGCCAGTGAAGGAAGCATAAGAAGCCATTGTAGGGAAACTGAAAACCACATAGTACTTTATCAGTAAAACAAGGAAGGGAAAGTGTTTTTTCATGAAGAAGGGATCAGTGGTGCCATATGCCACAGAAAAGGACAGTGAGGAATGAGAATAAACCGTAGACTTTATTTATCTGTTAGCAAGACAATGGCACTTCTTAGAGTTCAATTTCCATAGGATGGTCAGGGCAGAGGAGCTAGATTGTGGTGGGTTAAGGCCTGAGTGTGCCAAGAAAGGAGAAACAGCAGGGATAACTAGAATTTGAAGAATTTTAGAAGGAAAGAGAGGTAATGGTAATTTAGGGTGTAGTTGGGTTAAAGAGAAGCATCTTTTAGAATTGTCGACTCCTGAGCACATCAATAGGTAGAGAAGGAGAGAACAAAAATATAAGGGCAAGTTTGAACAATTGGTGGGGCTGGGTCTCAGAGTAGGATTGGAAACAAGAACACAGGTGGGAAGGAAAGAGACTTATTTCTTGGACAGAAGTAAAGGAGGAGAAAGGCTGACCAAATAAGTTACGTAGCAGAGTAGAGGGCAGTTAAAGTTTCAGAGTGCCAGGCTAGCAAAGCAAGGGTGAGATCCTCTACTGAGAGCAGAGAAGCTCAGAGACAGTTTTCAAGAGCTGTCATGGGGGAATTTGCACCATCATAAGCCACTGTCGCCCATCTTGTTTGAAGAGGAGAAAAAGAATTTCTTTCTTCCTCACATAACTTTGGCTTTATGAGAATTACTCAACCATACAGTAATTGTTTGGAGAGCTAATGATAATTTTGACAAAGAATGGAGTTCTTTGAAGGCTTTTCAAAGCCTGTTTACACTGTTTGATTACTAATGATCTTAAAATTATTTTCTAAACAAGGATGGAGCTTTGCAGATTATTATTATGATAATGACTTCAATTAAAAAGAATAATTAACATGAGAATAGTGCTCCTCTTTTCACATTTGCAATGAAAGTCGTTGACATTTGAACACCTACAAAAGACAGGTACTTTGCTGTATGCTTGGCATATACTATATCTAATTTATAAGTAACCCTGAAAAAGTAGATCAGTGGTCTTCAAAGAAGGGTGTACATTCCAGGGATATAGGGAGAAATATTAGATCTTCTAATTATTTCTTTTGTTAAGTTTTGTGGGTGTGTGCAATAATATATTGATGCATAAGTAAATACATATATATATAAAAATACATATATTGGGGCTGCATGCTCAAATGATTTTTACTGACAGATGCATAAAGCTCAGAGACCCCTAAGGTCGATGGTGATTTTAAAAACAATTATGGCCAATGACAATTAAAGGTTGTTACTATGTGTTAGGTGCTTTACATTGATTATCTCATTTACTTCTCACGAGTACTTTATAAAGTAGTGACTGCTATTACCTGTGTTTTACCAATGAAGAAACTGAGGGCGTCCGAGATTAAGAATCTTTCCAAACTCATACAACTAGTAAATGATGAGGTTGGGGTTTAAATTCAGGCAGTCTGACCCCATAACTCATGTTTTTAACCACTGCCTTATACAGTACCCTTCACAAATTAAACAGTTCCCAAAACTGGGTGCAAACAGAATGACCTGAGACATTATAAATTGTGTGGAACCCACGAATTTCTCTTAAGAAAAAACAGAAAGAAAAAACCAAAAACCCCAGTCTACTCAAGTGATGTATTTGTCTCATTTAGTTCTCAAAACATTATGAGTTAGGCATTGTAAGCTCTATTTTGGATGAGAAAACCGAGGACAGAACCAGGACACAAACTCAGATCCTTAATATCTATTATATTCTTTAACTTCATTCTGCTTCTCTGCAGGTCAGGTGACTAATCCAACCAAAAATTTTATTTAGGGCCAGCTCTGCCGCTATACTTGACACTTTGACAAGGAAAAGTCGTCATATATATATATGGAAACCCTGGTGGCATAGTCTTTGAGAGCTATGGCTGCTAACCAAAAGGTCAGCAGTTCGAATCCACCAGGCGCTCCTTAGAAATTCTATGGGGCAGTTCTACTCTGTCCTATAGGGTTGCTATAAGTCAGAATTGACTCGATGGCAATGGGTTTGGGTTTTTTTGGTTTATATATATAAATCAAACATTAGCAAAGATATTATTTAAATCAGTAGGTCAATTAAAAAAAAAAGAAAACAGTCAACCACAAGTAAGAGGAAATTGAAATACTTACATTATCAGGTCCTATTAAACAGCCCGCACTTTTTAAGGGACAGAATGTATCAAATTGTCCATAAAAATGTCCACTGCAGGGATTCCATATTAAATAATGACTTTGCTCCCATGTTAACACATAAGCAGTGGGACCCTAAGGAAAAGAGTCATTAAAAACACTTCCCAACTAATTATGCAATTAAGCTCTAAGTTACACTGGATTTAAGAAATACAATCTAAATGTTTATTGTTGCATAATTGTTGCCTCTGATACTAGTACAGTGTACTAACCAAATAAGGATAGTAATCATGTTACCCAACCAATCTGATTTAAGGTAGGCTGAAGAACTAGTAGTAACGGAAATAAGCAGCCACTGGCATTTTCTTTTTCGAATGGGTAATATTACCATTTAAGTATTTGAAAGGCTGATTATATCTGCATTTAAAAAAAATGCACAGAAGAAGATTTGAAAAGATACATAGCAAACTGTTGACAGTGACTATACCTAAGGAGGGGAGTGGGACTGGGCGTTAGGGCCTGAACAGGGACTTTAACTTTTTATTTATTTTTATTTTTTATTTTTGTACTACAGGTGAAGGTTTACAGAACAGATAGTTTCTCATTAAACAGTCAGTACACATATTGTTTTATGACATTGGTTAACAACCCCACAACATGTCCACACTCTTCCTTCTCAACCTTGGAGGACCTTCTTTTTTTTTTGGTGAAAATTTACATAGCCAAAGTTACAGCTTTTCGAAGTTTTCTACATGTACAATTCAGTGACATCAATTACATTCTTCCAGCTATGCTGCTATTCTCACTATCCTTTTCCAAATTATTCCATCACCATTATCTTCAACTCACTGCCCCCTAGGCTTCCCATCAAACCTTTTGAGTTGCTGTTGTCAATTTGATCTCACATAGATAATTCTTTTTTTTTTTTTCTGTACCTTAGGTCAAGGTTTACAGAACAAATAGTTTCTCATTAAACAGTTAGTACACATATTACCTTATGACAATAGTTAACCCTATGACATGTGAACACTGTCCTTTCTCAACCTTGGGTTCCCTGTCACCATCTTTCTTGTCCCCCAACTGCCTTCTATTCCTTAACCCTGGACTGCTGTGCCTCATTAGTCCCATTTTGTTTTATGGGGCTGTCCAACCCCGGCTGAACGGTGAACCTCGGGAGTGACTTCACCTTTGAGCTAAAAGGGTGTCCGGGGGCCATACTCTCGGGGTTTCTCCAGTCTCTTTCAGGCCAGTAAATCTGGTCTTTTTTGTGTGTGTCAGAATTTTGTTCTACATCCTTATCCAGCTCTGTCCAGGACCCTCTGTTGTGATCCTGGTCAGAGCAGTCAATGGTGGTAGCCGGGCACCATCTAGCTGTACTGGACTCAGTCTGGTGGAGGCCCTAGTAGCTGTGGCCCGTTAGTCCTTTGGACTAATCTTGTCCTTGTATTCTATTCTCTTCATTCTCCCTTGCTCCTGAAGGGATGAGACCAGTGAAGTATCTTAGATGGCTGCTCTCAGGCTTTTAAGATCCCAGACGCTACTCACCAAGGTAGAATGTAGAACATTGTCTTTATAAACTGTATTATGCCAATTGAGCTAGATGTTCCCTGCGACCATGGTCCCCACAGACCTCTGCCCAGCAATTCGGTCCCTTAGAGAGTTTGGATGTGTCTATGGAGCTTCCATGACCTTTCCTTGTACAAGTTGTGCTGGCTTCCCCAGTATTGTGTACTGCCTGACCCTTCACCAAAGTTACCACATATCTGTTTAGTGCACCCCTCACCCCTCCCATCCCTCGTAACCAACAAAGATTGTTTCTTTTTGTGTGTAAACTTTTACATAAGTTATACAGTAGAGGTCTCATACAATATTTGTCCTTTTGTGATTGACTTATTTCGCTCAGCATAATGTCCTCCAGTTTCATCCATGTTATAAGATGCTTCACAGATTCATCACTGTTCTTTATTTTTGTATAATACTACAGTGTGTGTATGTACCATAGCTTGTTTATCCATTCATCTGTTGCTTAGCATCTAGGTTGTTTCCATCTTTTTGCTATTGTGAACAGTGCTGCAATGAATATGGGTGTGCATATGTCTATTCGTGTGACAGCTCTTATTTCTCTAGGATATATTCCTAGGAGTGGGATTGCTGGATCGTCTGGTATTTCTATTTCTAGCTTTCTGAGGAAACGCCATATCATTTTCCAAAAAGGTTGTATCATTTTGCATTCCCACCAGCAGTGCATAAGAGTTCCGATTTCCCCGCAGCCCCTCCAACATTTGTTATTTCCAGTGTTTTTGATTCCTGCCGGTAATGCTGGTATGAGATGGTATCTCCTCGTGGTTTTAATTTGCATTTCTCTAATGGCTAGTGATCTCAAGCATTTCCTGTGTCTGTTGGTTGCTTGAATGTCTTCTTTGGTGAAGTGTCTGTTCATTTCCTTTGCCCATTTTTTAATTGGATTATTTGTCTTTTTGTTGTAGAGGTGTTGGATTTTCTTGTAGATTTTAGAGATTAGACCTTTGTCTGACTTGTAATGTCCAAAAATTTTTTTCCCAGTCTGTAGGTTCTCTTTTTACTCTTTTGGTGAAGTCTTTTGATGAACACAAGTGTTTAATTTTGAGAAGATCCCAGTAGTCTAGCTTATCTTCTGGGGTTTGTATGTTGTTGGTTATGGTATGTATCCTGTTAATGCATTAGGGTACTCTAGCGTCGATCCTATTTTTTCTTCTATGAACTTTATAATTTTTGGCTTTATATTTAGGTCTTTGATCCATTTTTAATTAGTTTTTGCATATGGTGTGAGGTATGGGTCCTGTTCCATTTTTTTGCAGATGGACAACCAGTTTTGCCAGCACCATTTGTTAAAAAGACTGTCTTTTCCCCATTTTATGGACTTTGGGCCCTTATCGAAGATCAGGTGACTGTAGATGGATGGATTTACATCTGGGTTCTTAATTCTGTTCCATTGGTCAATGTGTCTGTCATTGTACCAGTACCAGCCTGTTTTGACTACTGTAGCTGTATAGTAGGTTCTGAGGCCAGGTAGAGTCTTCCTACTTTATTCTTCTTCTTCAGTAGAGCTTTATCTGGGGCTTCTTCCCTTTCCATATAAAGTTAATGATTAGTTTTTCCATCTCTTTAAAGACTGTTGTTGTTATTTGGATCGGGATTGCATTGTATTTGTAAATTGCTTTGGCTAGAATTGTTATTTTCACAATGTTGAGTCTACCTATCCATGAGCATGGTAGGTTTCTCCATTTATGTAGATCCCTTTGGGTTTCTTGCAGTAGTGTTTTGTAGTTTTCTTTGTATAGGTCTTTTACATCACTGGTTAGATTTATTCCTAAGCATTTTATTTTTTTAGGGGCTATTATAGATGTATTATTTTCCTGACTTCCTTTTCATTGTTCTCTTTATTGGTGTATAGGAATCCAACTGATTTTTGAATGTTTATCTTGTATCCTGCTACTCCGCTGAGTCTTTCTATTCCAGTGGTTTTCTCATGGAGTCTTTAGGGTTTTATATGTATAGTATCATATCATCCGCAAACAGGGACAGTTTAACTTCTTCATTACATTTTGGATGCCCTTTATTTCTTTTTCTTGCCTTATTGCTCTAGCTAGGACTTCCAGCACAATGTTAAATAGGAGTGGAGATAACAGGCATCCTTGTCTTATTCCTGTTCTCAGGGGGAATGTTTTCAGCCTCTCTCCATTAAGAATGATGTTGGCCATTGGTTTTGCATAGATGCCCTTTATTATGTTGAGAAATTTCCCTTCTATACC
>NW_004444279.1:422469-440732 GCF_000243295.1 Trichechus manatus latirostris | reverse complement strand
AAAGAATGTGTACTTTACAGCTGTTGGGTGTAGTATTCTATATATGTCTATGAGGTCAAGTTGGCTGATTGTGCCCTTTAGGTCTTCTGTATCTTTGTTGAGTTTCTTTCTAGATGTTCTGTCCTTTACCAAGAGTGGTGTGTTGAAGTCTCCTACTATTATTTTGGAACTATCAATTTCTCTTTTCTAAGCTGTTAGAGTTTGTTTTATGTATTTTGGAGGCCTCTCATTGGGTGCATAGATATTTATTAGGTTATGTCTTCATGATGGATCCTCCCCTTAATCTTATACAGTGTCCTTCTTTGTCTTTTATGGTGGATTTTGTTTTAAAGTCTATTTTATCTGAGATTAGTAGTGCCATTCCTGCTCTTTTTTGGTAGCTGTTTGCTTCATGTATTTTTTTCCATCCTTTGATTTTTAATAAATTTACGTCTTTGTTTCTAAGGTTTGTCTTTTGTAGACAGCATATTGATGCATCCTGTTTTTTTTAATCCATTCTGTCACTCTTCGTCTCTTTATGGGTGCATTTAGGCCATTTACATTCAGTGTAATTATTGATAGGTGTGAGCTTATTGCTGTCATTTTGTAGTGCTTTTTTTCGTGGTGCTGATGTTTTCTTTATTCTTTTCGCCTCCTGTGCTGAATTACTTTTGTTTGTGTTTTTTTTTCCATTTCTTTTGTTTTTGTAGGTTTTGTTTTTACTGAGACTTTATGTTTTTCTTCTTTATTTTGATGATTAGGTTTGTTAACTTTCTTTGTGGTTACCTTGAAATTACCCTTATTTTCCTAGGTTTGAATCAGTCTATTATTACTTGGTATCGCCTTGCCTTCCTCTCCATTAGAAGGTTCTATACCTACACTGTTTATTCCCTCTTTTATTATTCTGATGCTGTTGTCGTTTACAGATTAACCTCTCTGGTTTCCTTTTGTAATTCTTTCTGTTTTGGATAGTCCTTCAGAGTTCATTTCCTAGGTTGGTATCTGGCTAGTACAATCCTGTGTCTTAGATTCAGCCTTTGGTCTGATGTTGCTTGTTCTCAGATCGAAGGGCTCCCTTTAATAATTCTTGTAAGTTTCGTTTGGTTTTTACATAGTCCCTTAATTTCTGTTTATCTGGAAATGTCCTAATTTCACCATCATATTCGAACGAGAGTTTTGTGGGATATATTATTCTTGGCTGGCAATTTTTTTCTTTCAAGGTTTTTATATATGTTATCCCATTGCCTTCTTGCTTGCATGGTTTCTGCTGAATAATCCAAGCTTAGTCTTATTGTTTCTCCTCTGTATGTGACTTTTTGTTTTTCTTGAGCTTTTCTCAGGATTCTTTGTTTGTCTTTGGTTTTAGGGAGTGTGATTATGATATGCCTTGGTGATTTTCTTTTTGTGTCTATCCTATATGGGGTTCATTGAGCTTCTTGGATGGTCGGCTTTTCATCTTTCATGATATTGGGGAAGTTTTCTGTCAGCAATTCTTCAATGATCCTCTCTGTGTTTTCTGTTTTCTCTCCCGTTCTGGAAATCTGATCACTTGCAGATTTTTGCTTTTGATTGTATCTCACAGAATTCTCAGGGTTTCTTCATTTTTCTTCGATCTTTTTTCTGATTTTTTCCTCAAACAGTGTTGTAGCCAAGTGTTTGTCTTTAATTTCGCTGATCCTGTCTTCCATCATTTCAAACCTGTTCGTCATCCCTTCTATGACACTGTCCGTTTCTGAAATCTTGTTGTTTATCTTTTGGATTTCTAATTGTTATTTTTGTATGATTTCTAGTTGTGAATTTATTTTTGCATTTTGTTTCTGTATTATTTTCTTGAATTCTTCCATTTTTTGGTCTGTATTTTCCATGAATTTGTCTGCCTTTTCCATGAATTTGTTTATTTTTTCCTTTTTTGTATGCTTTTTGCTTCAACTCTTAGATAATTCTGAATATTAGAGATTTGAATTCCTTATCAGGTAGTTCTAGTGCCTTTTCTTCTACTGGAAAGTCCTCTGGTATTTTATTTTGGATGCCTACTGGAACTATCCTGTCCTGTTTTTGTATATGTTTTGATATTGTCTGCTGTCTTCAGGGCACTCAGTAGTTATTTTCCTCGTGTATTGATTGTAGATTTGTTTCATCCTGCTTTTTTGTTTTATTTGTTTATGTCTGAGCAGGTGGGCTGTGCCTTATTTGTTATTTGCTCATCTGTGGGCACGATACTTTTCACCTCCTTCTCCAATAGGCAGGGTCAGTCACTCGGGTATGGTACAGCAGGGCAGGTCCACTGAAGGGGAGTTGCTGAGATGGGTTGTTTGTGGCACGTACTAGGGCTGACAGGGCAGGCTCGGAATTAGTGCAGGGCAGGGCCATGCCTATGCTGCTTGGGTGTGTGATGTTCAGTGCATGGTGCAGGTAGGCAGGAAGGAGGGGGGAGATTGTGATGTGTGGAGCTAAGATGGGTATGGGAAACATGAGAGAGGATAAAGGAACAGGTGCCAAAAACACACACACAAACAAAAAAGAGTGCTAAGGGAGCTTGCTATTGGAGTGGAGAGATGAGAGACTGAGAAATGGAGAGAAACAAAAATGAAAAAAAAAGGGTAAAAGAAAAAAATGAATAAATCAAGAAACTGGAAATGAAGAAAGACAAATACGGAAAAAGAGAAAGAAGAAAACAAAACAAAGAAATAAAAAAAAAAGAAAAAAAAACAGAAAAAAATAGAACAAGAAAAAGGAAACACTCCCTAGGGATGTCACTGTGCATCTGTGCAGAGTAAGGGAGTATCTCCCAAGCCGCATGGCACTGCCCAGCCCCAAGGGGCTCCCAAACCGATAAAAGACAAAGAAAACAATCAAACAAATAAATCAAAGCAGGACAATTCAGAATAAAAAAAGAAACAAACAAAAAAAAAGCCCTGGGATTCCCACCAGCACAGCGGCATGGGCCGGGAAGCAGTTCCACAGTCGAGCGGTGCCTTGCAGCCCCCCAGGAGGATGCAGAGATGGCCATGGAGCCAGATATTTCAGAGTAAGGAGGGAGAGGTGGTGAGAAGGAAGAAATCTAATGAAGCAGAAAAAAGCAACAGCAGCAGCCAACAAATGGCACTCATGGAGCCGGCCAGTACGGGTGGGTGGAATCCAAGCGACACCGGGGTGAAGCCGGTGCTTCCTGGGCAAGAGACTGTTGCCGTGGGAAGTAGAGGAGGCTGAGTGGGGGTGAAGAAGGGTGGGGGGTGGGAAAGCATGTTTTGTTCGTTACTGATTGTTCTGTCTCCTGCTGGAAGCTCCGTGAAGCTGCTTTCTCGTACCCCCTGTTCGCTGATCTCCGACAGGAGTCCAAGATGGCAGATCCATGCTGCGGCAGCTGATAGGGGACCTCTGCATGTATCTCTCCTTGCTCTCTGTTCTCAGTCAGTTTCTTACTCCATTCGGTGCTTGGCTGAGTTCTTTATCTCTTTATTTGATGCTTAGGGTTTCAGGACTGATGTGTGACTCTGTTTGACTTAGTTTTTCAGATCTTTGCTGTGGAGGGATGACGTGGTGCTTTTGACTATAGTGCCATGTTGCCCAGAAGTCTGGGGCTTTAACTTTTGACCTGGAATACTTATGCATTGTTGGATTCATTTTTTACAATGAGCAAGTCATTTATTGCTCCTGTATAATTTTGTTTGATGCTCACAACAGCTTTCTGCAGAAGGCAGGACAAGGATGATTATCCCAGTTTCCTTATAAAGCTCAGAGTTGTGAATTGACTTGTTCAGAATCACATAGCTAATGAGGACTGGGAGAGGGAGCCCTGAACTGAGTTCTTGAGTTGCTTCCTAGCCCAGAGTTCTTTCCCCTGTACCAGGCTATCTGGAAGATGATGATGGAGAATGAATTAGCATACAGATAATGATACTACTTTATTACCTGCCTAGCAGCATGGTACTTAAGTGCTATGGCTGCTAACCAAAAAGTTGGCAGTTCGAATCCACCAGGCGCTCCTTGGGAACTCTATGGGCAGTTCTACTCTGCCCTATAGAGTCGCTATGAGTCGGAATCAACTCAACGACAATGGGTTTGTTTTTTGTTTTTTTTTAAGCAGCAACTCATGCTGTCTAATACCCAAGAATGTGCAGAGCTTCATGGCCTCTTTTTGAAACACTCATTGGATAAACTCCAATGCATGCCAATTTTCTAAACTTGTACTGCCCAACGTACTCAAAATTTAGGAATATTTGAAGTGAGCTAGTCAAACAAGGTCTAATTGTCACTAAGTCTCCAATCCAGTAAAAATAATAATGATAATATCAAAATATAGATGCAAACATTCTTTTCCTTCCTCCTGTGGTTTTCTCTTATTCTCCTTTGCCTGGCAGGTTAATGGCAGATGGCTCTAGAAGCAGTTGGCATGAAAGTAGCGAGATGTCTAGCCTTATCATATTTCTTTGGATCCCCTTTACTCCTTAACCAGATAACATTAAATCACTAAGGGTATCAGAATTCTTAGCAACATGGGCAGGAGGAGGCTCATACTAAAAGGACAGAGCTAGGTAGGGGCTATGGGTGACAAAGGGTTCAGATTTGCCAACAAATAATCTGAAGCATCATGTGAAGTGTTGTGTAGGACCCTGAATTCCATCGCAAAGCATTTTGGGTCTCATTACTGGCAGTTCTCCCCACCTATTATGGCATCTCTAGGCCACTTTTCTAGCAACTCAAAGGACCATTTTGAAAGTAAGTCCTGTCAGTGATCTGGAACATAACACAACCAGTTAGACAGCTGCACTCCTGTGAAAGACAGCCTATGTGGTCTTACCTCAGGAATAGCATTACCCATCACGAGCCAGGCCTTTTTACCCAGGAACAGAAAATAGTTACATAGTAGTACTGCATGCTCTTCTTCATCCCCTGCCAGGAGATCAAGAAATTGCTAACAAAAAGAAAACAGTTGTGTTAAAATGACTGACTGCTTCATTCTAGTGTGGCTGTATGGGATTTTGACAAGTCGTGGTTAGAACTAGTGCCCTAAAGTACCAGACCTATTTTTCAAATCTTTCCCCAGATTTTGATACTATATTGACAATTCATAACAATAATAAAACAACCAAATGAACCACTTTTAGTGGACAAGGTGTTTTCTCTGACATTGAGGGCATGGATTTCCAAAATCAGTAATCACTATGATTGGGGTGGGGTGGGGGAGACAAATTTCAAAGTTTTACTTTTCATCTTGAATGTATATATGGCAGCTTACTATGTGTTAAACATGTTTTTAGCACAAATGCATTAACTCATTTAATCCTAGGACTACCCTTTGAGGGAGGTACTTCCTCATCTTTAAAAGGTATTTTCCCATTTTATAGATGAGGAAATGGAGACCAGATAGGTGACGTAACACTGAGGAGGTGAGAAAGCTAGTCTGGCTCTAGAGCACATGAACTATTCTATACTTGGTATATCTTTTATAGATAGCTCAAGGTTGTAGAAATTTTATCTCTACAATCATCAACATTTACACTTCCAAAATATATCCAGGAAGAAAAAACTTAAAGTGTGCTTAAATTTCTTCGGTTTAGGACTGTGTTTCAAATGGAATTGTAAAAATACAATTAGACTTTATGCAAACAGAGTTCAACATGCGATCCAGCAGCAAAATGAATACCTGTCAGTAGCATCATTAGGATTGGTGTCAACCAGTGCAGTAACTCATGGTGTCCCCTCCCCCTCTCCCTGGACCTCCTTCCGTATCAGACCATACAGAATCCTTAGTAATGTTTTTTCTATTAATGTTACTTGCAAATTATAATTCCCATATATCACTCCTTCTTTTCTTTTAATTACTACTTCATTCTCAAAAGTTATTGATACAGGTTCACAAATACTAATTACCACACTATTCTGCCTAAAACACCAGGAAATTTGACAAAATCAGCGACTGTATAAACACCAGCAACAACAAAAACAGTGTGTGCTTATAGCACGTGCAGACAAAACCACATGATTCAAAGCATCATTGTAACTGGGTAATAATGACTGCTCTGACTGGAGCACATTAGAAGGTTCAAAAAGTAAATTAGCATAGAGGTTTATCCTTGCAGCTATGTTGGTACACGTAAGCTGGGCTTATGGAAAATGTTTTTGTTGTTATAACTAACTACAAGGATATTTTATAGACAGTCATTTTGGTGTCACCCCCTCTGACAGTATCACCTGGTGTGGTTTATACCCCCTGCACCTCCTTAGTGATGCCACTGATACCTGTGATAATATATGTTTGTTACGCACTGCCTAAATTTATGTTGTATACTTAAATTGTAAATTCCATGAGGGCAGAGACCATGTTTATTTTGCCTGCAGCCAGAACTTGGTACTTCTGCTTAAGTACTAAGAATTTGCCACCTAACTAGTATGACCTAGATGACTAAGAAATACAGTGAAACCTGTGAGAGCTGGAACTCGATGGGACTGCCTTGTTTTTCTGGGTCTCGCAAGTTTTCCACCTTTGACGGGTGCAGTCTTACTACTTTTCTAACTCTCATTTTAGTAAAAAATATTTGAGTTTTCTTCTCTGACAGGTTTCTGCCTTACACAGTTTCCGGCTTTCGCAGGTTTTACTGTACATACTGAGTGAATAAATGGCATGCCTTAAGGAGACCATAAATTAAGGACTATACAATTTCCAAATATAATAAAGAATGTAATTTTAATTTTTTAGAAAAGAAAACTACCTATGTAATATGACCAGTTAAGAAAAAATCAATCATTTTACGAATAAAACTGCGATATCGTTATAAAGGCAATACTTGGAGGATAAATCAGCATTAAGACATCTGAAGTGTTATTTTTTATTCTTTGTGTGAATAATTTATTTTTTAAAAATGTCTGAACTTTGGGAGAATTAAGCCAGGAAGAGAAAAATACCTCAGAATATAGCTCATCCTGCTAAAAAGATGACTAAGTAAATTTTTATGATGACTAATGAATATTGCAACTTAAAATTATGCAAGCCATCTATCAAATATTCAATTAAGTCAACTCAAGCTACTAAATCTGTGAGGAAGAATGAAGAACCACTTACATCAGATGTGCTCCACAGGTCACAGATACCAGCAAATGAAATAGTGTCAGGCAAGAAAGGAATCAAAGACACGTATCGAGCCACCAGTTCCTGCAGAATCAAAATTAGCTTTTACAAAAATAATTTCTAATAAAATAGAAAACTGGTCCTCACACCTCATTTCTTGCAACAAAATAATATATCATAAACATTCATGTGTATAAAATGAAACTGTAAACGATTACCAAGTGTTATGCTAATATTAACTCATTAATTCTTACCAAACACTCCTGTGAGGAAGGTCATTGTGATTATCCACCTTTTACAAATGAAGAAACTAAAGCAAGTGGTTGAATAAACTGCCTAAGGATATAGCTAGTCAATGGTAGATCACACCCGGAAAGTTATAGCCCTTGAGTCTATGTACTTAACCACACTGACTCTCTGAAGAAATACCGAGGGACTTTATCTTAAAATTTGAGAGTGAAGAAAACCTTTTGAAATAAGCCAAGCAGACAATCTAGATGCTATCAAGAAAAAGAATGATAATTATGACTTTATAAAACATATCTACATGGCAAAAACAAAATAAAAAACCAAAAACCTGAAACTGATTCAAAACTCACAAAGAGATTCAAAAGGCAAACAGCAAACAGGTAAAATCTATGGGCAAAAAAAAAAAAAAAAAAAAAAATCTTTTCTAAACCTTGTCAGGTTTTGATACCACTAGTCAAAAACTTGTGTAGGATACTTCTGTGGCTTGTTTATTCACTCAGTTTTGTGTTTTTGTGATTATCCCTGTGGTATTTGGCTAATTTTTGGAACTAGATTGCTAGGCCTTGCTTTCTGGTGTGTCTTAATCTTCTTGTCTTTCCTTTTTTCTTTTTTGCTTCTTTATTGTATTTACCATATTTTTATGCAAATAATGCACACCTATGTTTGTTTGCCAACCATGCCCTCCCCCCTGCAAGGTATTTTTGTTAGCTCACTATGCTAATTTTTTTACAGCTACATGTAAAAAATAATTGGCATTGCAGCACTTACATTATTTGTGTAAAAATAACTATAGTCGTATATGAATATGTACAATTCTCCATTTTATGTAGATGGACATTTGTTTTATTTCTATTTTTTCCCCTATATTGATATGAACATTGAGTTTTTTTCTAGTCTAGGATACATACCTAGAAAGGATTTGTTGGGTCATAGGATATATGCACCTTTACTTCACTGTTGTTGTTTTTGTTTGGAGTCAATTTCTGACTCAAAGCGACCCCATACGATAGAGTAGAACTGCCCTGTAGGGTTTTCTTGGCTGTAATCTTTACAGAAGCAGATCACCAGGTCTTTCTCCCATGGAGCAACTGGGTGGGTTCAAACTGCCAACCTTTTGGTTAGTAGCCAAGTGCTTAACTGTTGTGCCACCAGGGCTCCTTTTTACTTCAGTCAGTAACATCAGATTGTTTTCCAAAGTGATTGTACAGCTCCTACCAGTGGCATATGAGATTTCTTATTGTACAACATTCTCACGAACACTGATTTTTATTTTTTAGATTTTAATTTTTTTGCCAATTTGGTGTGTGTGAAGTTTATCTCATTGTTTTTAAAAACATTTTATTTTGAAATAATTTCAAACTTAATATTAGTTGTATAAATAGTACAAATAACTTTCATATACCCATATTTACTTTACCACTCTCTTTTGTTATATTTTAAAATATATTTTCCTGAACCATTTGAGACATCATGCCCGATTATCCCTAAATAATTCAATGTCTATTTGCTTAGAACAAAGACATTCTATTCCATAACCACAGTATATTATCAAATGCCATTTAACAATGCAACGATACTATATCTAACCTATAAATCAGTTGCTGTCCAGTTGATTCAACTCATGGTGACTCTATTTTTGTCAGAGTAGAAATGTGCTCCATAAGGTTTTCAATAATTTTTCAGAGGTAGATACTAGGCCTTTCTTCTAAGGTGCCTTTGGTTTGACTCAAACCTCTGACCTTTAGGGTTAGCAGCCAAACATGTTAACTGTTTGCACTACCCAGAGACTCCTATCTAACATATGTTGTTGTCTTTGTTAGGTGCTGTGGAGTCAATTCTGATTCATAGCGACACCATGTACAACAGAATGAAACATTGCCTGGTCCTGCGCCATCCTCACAATCATTGCTGTGCTTGAGTTGCAGCCACTGTGCCAATCCATCTTGTTGAGGGTCTTCCTCTTTTTTGTTGACTTTCTACTTTACCAAGCATGATGTCCTTCTCCAGGTACTGGTCCCTCCTGATACCATGTCCAAAGTATGCGAGACAAAGTCTCACCATCCTCGCTTCTAAGGAGCATTCTGGCAGTACTTCTTCCAAGACAGATTTATTCATTCTTCTGGCAGTCCATGATATATTCAATATCCTTCACCAACACTATAATTCAAATGCCTCAATTCTTCTTCAGTCTTCCTTATTCATTGTCCAGCTTTCACATGCATATGAGATGATTGAAAATATCATGGCTTGGTAAGTGATGTTCTAGAGGAATTATTAGTGATGTTAACTTTGATCACTTGGTCAGGATGGTGTCCAGCCGATTTCTTTACTGTAAAGTTATCATTTTTTCCCCCATAGTAATTATTAAGAAACCCTTCGACTCGACGGCAATGGGCAGCGGCTTTGGTTTTTTGGGGGGAGTGGGATAACTCTGAGATTATATAAATATTCTATTCTTCTTCAAACTTTTACCCTCTAGTTTTAGCATCTACTAATGAGCCTTGCCTGAATCAATTATTACAATGATTATTGTAAAATAGTTGTTTTCTAACTTAAGTATTCCTTATACATTTATTATTTGGCATTCTACAGTAAGAGTTTTCCTTTCTTTCTTATTCATGAATTCATCAATTCTTATTGTATTCAATCAGTTATAATCCATTACCTCCATTATTTCTTTTGATTTCCATATTCCCAGATTTGGCCTGTGAAAGCCCTTTCAAACTGGTTCCTGTGTCCTTTTGAAGTGTCCTCATAGTTCCTTTTTTTTATTTTTGAACTTCTTTACTTTCTGGAATAGCAAGACTTTCTGGGATAATCTCATGCTTTCCCTAACCCAGCCCTGAAAGCAGCCATTTCTCTAAGAAGCCCTGGGGAATAGTATTTAGAAAAGAAGATCTGGGCCATTATTGTGGCTATAAACTCATATTCTGAAATTCCTAAGGAGGTTGAACATCTTTTAATATGTTTATTGACCTTTCATGTTTCCACTTTTGTAAATTTCTATTTAAGTATTTTCCATATTTTGTTATTAATTTATAGATAGATATAGATAGCTGCTGTAGAGTTGGCAACGACCTATGGTGACCTTATGTACAACAGAACGAAATGTTGCCCAGTCCTGTGTCACCCTCACGATAGCTGGCATGTTCATGTCCATCGCTGCTGGCTATTGTGCCAATCCATCTCACCAAGGGTCTTCTTTGCCCTGGCTGGCCCTCTGCTTCATCCTATGATTGGTCCCTCCTAATGATGTGTCCAAAGCATGTGTGTCAGACAATGTTTTGTTCTGATCCATACGTTTTTTTAATTTTTTTATTGTGGTGAAAATATACATAACAAAACATATGTCATCTCAACAATTTCTACATATACAATTCAGTGACATTGATTACATTCTTCAAGTTATGTAACCATTCTCACTATCCTTTTCCTTATCATTCCACCACCATTAACATAAACTTAGTGCCCCCTAAGCAAAAACTTCCCCTTTCCTCCTACCTCGCATCCCTGGTAACCACTAATGATCTTTGGTTTCTATATATTTGCTTATGTCATATAAGTGATATCACACAATATTTGTCCTTTTTGTGACTAACTTATTTTGTTCAGCATGATGTTTTCAAGATTCATCCATGTAGTGGCATGTATCAGGGCTTCATTTCTCTTTATAGCTGAGTACTGTTCCATTGTGTGTATATACCATATTTTGTTTATCCGTTCATCTGTTGATGGACATTTTGGTTGGTTGCATCTTTCAGCTATTGTAAAAAGTGCCTCAATGAACATTGGCATACAGGTTTCTGTTTGCGTTCTAGCCTTCACTCCTTCTGGGTATATACCTAGGATTGGGATTTCTGGGTCATACGGTAGTTCTATGTTTAACATTTTGAGGAACTGCCATAATGTTTTGCACAGTGGCTGTACCGTTTTACATTCCCATCAGCACTGGATGAGGGTCCCAGTTTCTCCACAACTTCGCCAACATCTGTTGTTTTATGTGTTTTTTTTTTGGATCACTGCCATTCTAATAGGGTTGAGGTGGTATATCATTGTAGTTTTGATTTGCATCTCTTTAATGACTAATGATTTTGAGCGTCTTTTCATGTGCTTGTTGGCCATTTAAATATCCTGTTTAGTGAAATGTCTGCTCAAGTCCTTTGCCCATTTTTTGATTGTGTTATTTGTTGCTTTGTGGTTTAGTCGTAGAAGTTTTTTTTAAAAATATATATGTATTTTGAATATTAAACCCTTATCGGATATATGGTTCCCCAAAATTTTCTCCTAATCTGTATGCTGTCTTTTCACTTTGCT
The DNA here is from genome assembly GCF_000243295.1 of Trichechus manatus latirostris. Taxonomy (NCBI): domain Eukaryota; kingdom Metazoa; phylum Chordata; class Mammalia; order Sirenia; family Trichechidae; genus Trichechus; species Trichechus manatus. Next base: position 429,121 of record NW_004444279.1, on the reverse strand, counting down.
GATGAGCAAAAGTACTTAATTTTTATGAGGTCCCAATTATCTATTTTTTCTTTTGCTGTTTGTGCTTTTGTTATTAGATCCATAAGGTTTGCTTTGGCTAATTTTTGGAAGTAGATTGCTAGGCCTTTCTTTCTAGTCTGTCTTAATCTGTAAACTCTGCTGAAACTTGTCCACCCATCGGTGACCGTGCTGGTATCTGAAATACTGGTGACATAGCTTCCAGCATCATAGCAACACGCAAGCCATCATAGTATGACAAACTGACAGACAGGTGGTGGATATTACTATACTAATGACTTATTAGCAACAATTACTCCTCATATCATCCATTATCCAAAAACAGTTATGGGTTAAGATATACACTTAAATATAACTTGCTCAACATATGGCTTCTGGTTCACATGACATTTGTGATGTGGTATGGTGCTTTGAAGCCAGAGAATAATGCAGTTTGGATGTGCTTTGTGGTGATGGCCTAAATGCTGTAAACATTTACAGTTTTGCAATAATTTTTGCTTAATTTGAATTCATTGATGTTCATATCATTCAGCAGAATACTGAATAGTTATTTTGATATAGTAGAAAGTGCATGAGTTCTGAAGTCAGAGGCCTACTTCAAATCCTAGCAGTTGTTGATATACATAATAAAAGCATGTTTATGTAAAGCATTTGTAAAGCATCTTACAAAGGTTAATTTCCCCCACACTCAGTATAATGGCAGGCACATAGTAAGCACTTAATAATTATTTGTTGAAAGAACGAATTAAGGATTATTTTCATCCCTGGTGGAGCCCTGGTGGTGCAGAGGTTAAGCACTCAGCTGCTAACCAAAAGATTGGTGGTTCAAACCCAGCAGCCACTCCAAGGAAAAAAGATGTGGCAGTCTGCTTCTGTAAAGATTTACAGCCCTGGAAACTCTATGGGGGCAATTCTATTCAGTCTTATATGGTCATTATGAGTTGGAATCAATTCTTTGAACAATGGGTTTTTGTCATCCCTTGTACCTTCAAAATTTTCTGAAGGAAGCAAGCCTCATAGTACTAAACAAGTTTTAACCATTACTTTAATCACTGAGTGGTCCTTTGGTGGTGTCAATGGTTAACACGCTTGGCTGCTGTCCGAAAGGTTGGTGGTTTGAGTCCACCCAGAGGCCCCTCAGAAGAAATACCTGGCAATCTACTTCCATTGGAAAAAACCTATGGAGCACAGTTCTACTCTGACACATGGGGTCAACATGAGTCGGAATCGACTTGACAGCAAATGGTTGGTGGTTTAATCGCTGATGATAATATTTTAAGTACTATGATATATGGTAACTAAAATGACAATATATTGAAATTTTAAAACACTCTTAGCAAGAGCACTGATAGGCTATGAAATACTTACCGCAGTTGCCTGGGGATTACTGGGGTAGATGTTAAGGAGTTCCTGAGGTGGGTTTAAAGGCTTGAGATAACGTGTAATAAAAACGGTTTTCCCACTTATGTCAATTACTGTTGTAAGGCACTGACGATTTGGAAACTTTAAGGCACATTCAGCTTGCAACTTCTCCGTTGCTTGAAGCAATTTATCATCTTCCTGAGAATCAAACTTCAAAAAAGAAAGACACCATGGAATTTATATATGGTTACAAGGGACACAATAGAACATGTTCAGATTTGATATGATTTAAATGTTTAGTCCAGGAAGTATGAGTAAATGACCCCTTACAAAACCATCATGTCCTCATGCCCCTGCAGCTATATAATTATGTTTATAATTTAAAAAGTAGGTTGATTACTTAAATACTTGAAATATATCCAACAAGATTCAAAGAAAATAGTCAATAGGCAAGTAGCAATATGGAAACTACTAGATTGATAAATCAACCTATAAAAATTAAACCCTGATGTTCAAAGTCTGATGGATGAGTCCAAGCAATAGAGTATTATGTATCTTTTAATGTTGGTTTTATTGATGGCTCAGAAATGTGACACCTCAAATGTAAAACTTAAGCAACTCATGTTAAACAGATGGCAAATTTACAGATATATATGGGTATGTTAAAAAGTTTCAAACCTATAAGCAGTGTAATAAATAATAGTAATGGATCTTAAGGAAGAAGAAATCAGGACTAAAAACTTCAAGTGTATAATAATTATTTTACGTGGTTCTTTGATCCAAGATGAGATACCAATTCCCAGGTTTTTTAAGTAACTCAAAGCACATGGAACAGAACAAATTCCAATTATCTTTGGACATATGCTGTAGTTATTTTTTTTCTCAAGCTATTGCTGGAATATAGCAATAATAATAATAATAATAATACAGATATTTTACTATGTTGACAAGGTTTTAATGTTTTTACAAGATTTTTGCTGTTTAGTCTAAAAATGTATGCATGTTTGCTTGCACTTCAGAGTTTCAAGACAAACTCAAAAATTTTTTAGAAAAGTTCATGGTTAATAGAATTTAGGTTATAGGCTATACTTGAAAAAAAATGTTTTTTTGAGGAGGGAAATACATCCAACCACCTGCTCCTAGCCTGCTTTGTTTTTCTTTTTAGCGTTTAAGGAGTGCTGACATATATTTGTTTACACTGTCTCTCCCATAGAGTAAGATCCCTCAGGTCAAGGGTTTTGTTTTGACATAGATTTTTACCTCCAGTACCAAGAACACTACCTGACACATAGTGCTCAACAATTGTTACTGAGTGAATGAATGACTGAATTGAAAACATTCCATGACTTTTTTATGACCTCAAATCGAATCTAGACTGTCCTAATTGTTCTTGACTTCTCTTTATACTGGGGCTGGCCTGTGGCTCCTGTTTCTAGTTTGATTACTGTACATGAGAAGTTGGGGTAGCTGTTGCAAAGGGTAGGTAGGATGGAGGCATCTTTAGAAGCCCCCTATATATTCTTGTGGGATGTCTCCTGGCATCATAATTATTATCATCATCATCATTATGGCCCCCTACCACTCATCATAGTGCTAAGACACAGTAGCTACCCAATAGGTATTATGATGAATAAATAAATCAATGAAAAAGGTGGTGTGGCAATGGAGTACTATGCAACAAGAAAGAACAATGATGAATCTGTGAAGCATCTCATAACATGGATGAAACTGGAGGACATTATGCTGAGTGAAATAAGTCAGTCACAAAAGGACAAATATTGTATGAGACCTCTATTGTAAAAAGCCATGAAAAAGTTTACACACAAAAAGTAACAATCTTTGCTGATTACCAGGAATGGGAGGGGTGGGGGGAAATACTAAATAGGCAATAGATAAGTGATATCTTTGGTGAAGAGTGAGACAGTACACAATACTGGGGAAACCAGTACAACTTGGTCAAGGAAAGGTCATGGAAGCTCCATAGACATATCCAAACTCCCTGAGGGACTGAATTGCTGGGCAGAGGGCTGTGGGGACCATGGTCTCGGGGAACATTTAGCTCAATTGGCATAACAGTTTATAAAGACAATGTTCTACATTCTACCTTGGTGAGTAGCATCTGGGGTCTTAAAAGCCTATGAGCAGCCATCTAAGATACTCCACTGGTCTCATCCGTTCGGGAGCAAGGGAGAATGAAGAGAACAGGATACAAGGAAAAGATTAGTCCAAAGGACTAATGAACCACAGCTACCAAAGCCTCCACCAGACTGAGTCCAGTACAGCTAGACAGTGCCACCACTGACTGCTCTGACCAGGATCACAACAGAGGGTTCTGGACAGAGCTGGAGAAGGATGTAGAACAAAATTCTGACACACACAAAAAAGACCAGATTTACTGGCCTGAAAGAGACTGGAGAAACCCCGAGAGTATGGCCCCCGGACACCCTTTTAGCTCAAAGGTGAAGTCACTCCCGAGGTTCACCGTTCAGCCGGGGTTGGACAGCCCCATAAAACAAAATGGGACTAATGAGGCACAGCAGTCCAGGGACAAGAACTAGAAGGCAGAAGGGGACAGGAAAGCTGGTGATAGGGAACCCAAGGTTGAGTAAGGACAGTGTTGATGTGTAGTGAGGTTGTTAACCATTGTCATAGGGCAACATGTATACTAACTATTTAACAATAAACTATTTTGTTCTGTAAACCTTCATCTAAAGTGAGAATAGCAGCACAATTGGAAGAGCGTAGTCGATGTCACCGAACTGTGCATGTAGAAATTTTTGAAATGGTGTAACTTTGGCTATGTATATTTTCACACACACAAAAAAAAAGGTCGAGAAGGGAGAGGGTTGACGTGTCGTGGGGTTGTTAACCAATGTCATTAAACAATATGTGTACTGTTTAATGAGAAACTATTTGTTCTGTAAACCTTCACCTGAAATACAATTAAAAAAAAAAGGAAAAAGAAGAAAAAGTGGTGTAGGTGTGTCACAGACTTCTAGGGTAGAACTGCCAAGCTAAAAACAATTGTAATTTCAGAAAGACAGAGAATTGTGAAATAAGGATGGCATAAATAAATAAACAGTTGAATTCATCCCGTTCCCTTTAAATTCATTGATTTACTTATTCATCCAATTATTTGAACAATGTTTACTGAGAACTAGAAGGCTGTAGGCACTCTGCATGAGATTAATGAGTATGAAACAGTTCCTCAAGCAACTTCTAGTCTAGAGGGAACATTAATAAGCAATGGGGCACATAAATACTTGACCAGAGATTCTATGGGGATACACACAAGCTGCTATAGGAGCATTTAGGAGAGGCATGTAAAGGCACTGTCTAGAAAGAACAACAAAAACCTCCAACCAGTACTAACTATTGGCCTTCCAAGTTGAAAAAAGCGTATCTAAATTTTTTTCCACCACTTGGACCTGGATGTTCTGTTCTGTATGTATGTTAGCTCTCTATAACTAGTGCTTCTTGAGGGAGGGCTCATGTTTGAGTACTTCTGTGTTCCTCCCTACACCTACCATGCTCATGATAAGCATTTAATAAAAAGCCCATTGCCGTTGAGTCAATTCTGACTGATAGTGACCCTATAGGGCAGAGTAGGATTGCCCTATTGGGTCTCCAAGAAGCAGCTGGTGGATTTAACTGCCAGCCTTTTGGTTAGCAGACATATACTCGTTTAGGTGGCTACAAATACTTGGTTTAGGCTATCAGGATGCCATTTAATAGAGTGAGAGTATAATTTAAGGAATAGTATGCTATGTTGGAGATCTAAGAAGAGCTAAGTACTAAAAGAATTTAGCTCATTTATTATGAAAGAAGTCAATGTGAAACTGGCAAATTCACAGGTTAATGTAAAAAATTACAGAAAACTGAATGGGCTTGTTCCCCCTTTGAATATCTACACTTGAACAGCTTCGCTGACCAGACATAATTTTCACAGCTACACTAACTGTCTCTGTAAGAAAGCTCATGGATTCATGGACCTGGAGACAGTGGGGGTAACTCCTAGTATGCAAGTAACTTCCAGACCTAATTTCTTAGATTCAAAGCTAAACATGCTTATTAGTGGTTACCAGGGGCAGAATAGGGGGGCAAAGGGAAGTCACTGTTTAGGAAGCATTGAGTTTCTATTGAAATTTTCTGATGAAAATTTAGCAATGGGTGTTTAATGGTTTCACAACAAGATTAAAGTAATTGATGTGACTAAATTGTACATGTGGGAAACAAATTGGCAAAAGTTGTGTTATACATGTTTTTACAACAATAAAAAAAGACAAAGCTTGACATTCTCATGGCACTGCAGACATCTTCCGTGGTTCATTGCCAAGGGATCACGCATACATCAGGTTCTGCAGCTCCCACAAGCTGGCAGGCAACAAAAGCACTGTTAAAGCCTAATAAATATTAACCGGTGAATTGACAAACAAAATATTTGGTACCTTTTTAAGCATGACACTCATCTATCAGAGGCAAGAGGGAAAAAAGGAAAGAAATGAAAGAGGAAGACTTTATTAATAGAAATAATGTATTTTTTAAACATGTTTTTTTACCAAGATAGTGTAAAGTAGGGAATGTTAAAATAAGAGTTTTCAGGAGTTGCTCCTGATCTTTTAAAATTTCCATTAGTAAATAAAACCCGTTGCTGTCTAGTCGATTCTGACTCATAGCAACCCTATATAGGACAGAGTAGAACTGCCCATTGGGTTTCTAAGGCTGTAATCTTTACGGAAGCTAACTGCCACATCTTTCTCCCATGAAGCGGCTGGTGGGTTCTAACAGCCAACTTTTCTGTTAGTAGCCGAACGCCTAATCACTGCACCGCCAACCGTTAAAAAATCATATGGAATGGTTTATGGGAAATCTGGGATGATGGCGGAGGAAAGACTCCAATTCCCTAATTCTGGAAGTTGCTGTCGGTGGAAAAGCAGTGCCAGGTTGAGCTCTCTATGATTTTAGGACGAGAGATCCTCTCTCCTGAAAAATCTTCGGGTGCATCACTGGGTGAAGCACCGAGTGGCGTTTTCTGCCACTGTGCTTTTGGGACATCAGGGTCCTGTCAGTCTGTGTGCCTCCCTTATCAAATGTGTCAAAGAGTCTGCCATCCAGAGAAGTTTCGAAGGCCCTCAGCTTAGAGGCCTAAGAGAAATGCTTCTCTCAGCCACAACGGGGCAGTGAAATGCCACTGAAGACAGCAGCTGACTGCCTCCTTATCTGGCTTTTGGAAGGAAGGCTGCAGGGCTTGGAGAACAAAGTTTCAGAGCCC
>NW_004444279.1:419140-421233 GCF_000243295.1 Trichechus manatus latirostris | reverse complement strand
TGCCCCATAGGGTTTCCAAGGAGCGGCTGGTGGATTTGAACTGCTGACTTTTTGGTTAGCAGCCATAGCTCTTAACCACTGCACTGTTAGAGTACGTGTGTGTATTTGTTTCTGTCCAAAGGTGTTGAAATGAATTGAGGTGATCCCAACGGTCATCTAGCCTTGTGACCCTATGAATTAATTCATTTCATAGCACAGTCAGGGAGGTGAGGTCAGACATGGAAATGTATTTCAGCATGCTTGCCAATAAACGTCAAAATACAAGGGCAATCTGCTTTTCTAGTTTTCCATATTTTATTTTCTTAACAGTGAGAAAATTCTTCTAAAAGCAGAGCATGTTTACATTTGTTTTGGTTTGCCTAAACATTTATGCTGCTGATTGACCTAATTACTGGCTCAATAGAAGTACAAATCCACACAGCTGTTCTTTAATCACCATTCTGTCCAAACGGAAAGAGGAATAAATGAACACTGAAGCAAGGGAAACTCTGCCTGTGCAGTGCATTCCAAGTTTGTAAAAACATAGACTAGCAGGCATTTTTCATGTTTCAGCCAACAGTCATGCATTTCCAAATTACAAGCAGAATTACCTTTTCTCGAACTGACTCTCCAGGAACCAGCTGAGGCTCAGTGGTAATGAACAGGGTGATGTAGGAGCCTTCACTTAGGCTTCGGACTGGATCAAAACCCCGCTCGATAATCATGTTCCTTTCCTTACTGTAGCCCAGAAGAACAGGGGGAATATCTATTTTAAACGTTCCATCAATCTGTGAAGGAAATATGACTTGGTAAACATGCTGGTGATTTTCCAATAGAAGTTCAAGGGCAGTGTCAATTCCCTCTTCTCTGTTGAATTTAAAAAAAAAAAAAAAACCTGCTCAGACTGGCATTCAAGGCCCATCCTCTCTTTCTAGCCTTGTCTCCCTAAACTCTTGCCAGAAAGGGCTCTGTATTTCCCTGCCTTCTTTTGTTTTTTAGCAGAAAAGTGTACTGATTCAGCAAGTTGATACTGGCCCTAGGTTGCCTGGGTTCAAATGTTGGTTTAAACTCCAAATGCCTCAGCTTCCTCATCTGTAAAAAAGGAGAAAATAATAGTACCTAATCTGTAGAGTTGTTATGAGTAATGAATGCGTTAACAGATGTAACACTAAGAAAAATGTCTGGCATACGGTGAGTGCTCAATAAATGTTGGCTAGCAGCCATTTCCTTTTTCTGGAATGCCCTAGCTTCCCATCTCTACTTGTCAGAATTTTAATTATCTTTTAAGGCTCAGGTCAAATGCTACCTTCCTTCATGAATTGTTTTGTTTTCTCTACCAGCTTCCCGTGTAGTTTGTTCCTTTCATTTGTCACATTAACATAGCCAGCCTGATTTTATAGTTGTGCGCATGTTTGTCATATTCTTTTAGATAATTGCTGTCTGTGAACAGAATCTTCTGGTGTCACCCTTCTCAGACACGTAGCAGTAGTTTGTATACGCTGTTGTTGTTGGATGCGGTTGAGTCAATGCCGACTCATAGCGACCCTATGTGACAGAGTAGAACTGCCCCATACGATTTCCTAGGCTGTAATCTTTAAAGGCACAAATTGCCAGGTCTTTTCTCCTACACAGCCACTGGTGGGTTTGAACCAAAAATGTAGGCTAAGTGGATTACAAGCACTTCTATAAAATGTACTAGCTGATCTAGAGGTTCAAAAAGGCATAACTTTTCACTCTTGTATGTTCAAAGCAAGAGTAAGTTTTTTGAAGACTGCCCAGTACTACTAACTATTCAGGGCTGGAATTTGAAATTCACAGATTTGAAGAGCACTCAATTTTCCTTTCAGTCTTTATTAGCACTCATGTCTCAGGAGTAAATGACAACAAAAGCACCAGCAACAATAGAAAATATAGATGAATTGGACGTCATCAAAATTAAAAACTTCTGGGCCTCAGAAGACATTATCAAGAAAGTGAAAAAGACAGTCTGCAGAATGGGAGAAAATATTTGGAAACCATATAGTGGTAAGGATTTAATATTCAGAGTATATAAAGAATGCCTACAACTGAACAACAAAAAGACAAACAACCCAACTTAAAAAAAAAGGGGGGGG
>NW_004444279.1:415712-419040 GCF_000243295.1 Trichechus manatus latirostris | reverse complement strand
CATGAAAAGATGCTCAACATCATTAACATTGGGGAAATGCAAATCAAAACCACAATGAGATACCACTTTACATCCACTAGTATGGCTATTATTAAAAAAAAAAAGAAGAAGAAAATAACGTGTTGGTGAGGATATGAAGAAATTAGAACCCTCATGTATTGCTGGTAGGAATGTAAAATGTGCAGCCACTGTGGCAGACAGTTTGCTTGTTTCTCAAAAAGTTAAACATAGAATTAGCATATGATCCAGCAATTCTACACACACACACACACACATATGTATCCAACAGAATTGAAAGCAGGAACTCAAACAAATAATTGTACACAGATATTCACTGTGTGGAGCCCTGGTGGCATAGTGGTTAAGAGTTTGACTGCTAACCTAAAGGTGGGCAGTTCGAATTCACCAGCCACTCCTTGGAAACCTTATGGGGCAGTTCTACTCTATCCTATAGGGTCCCTGTGAGTTGGAATTGACTCGAAGCTATTCACAATAGTCAAAATGTGGAAACAAACCAAGTGTCCATCAATAAATGAATGGATAAACAAAATGTGGTATATACATACAAAGGAATATTATTCAGCCAGAAAGAGAAATGAAATTCTGATACATACTACAACATGGATTAACTTTGAAAACATGCTAAGTGAAATAAATCAGATAAAAGGACTGTAGGACTCCATTTAAATGAAATATCTAGAGTAGGCAAATACACAGACAAAAGTAGATTATGAAAAAAAAAAAAAAACCTGTTGCCATCAAGTCAATTCCGAGCCATAGTCAACCTTATACGGCAGAGTAGAACTGCCCCATAGGGTTTCCAAGGAGTGGCTGGTGGATTCAAACTGCTGACCTTTTGGTTTGCAGCCGAGCTCTTAACCACTGTGCCACCAGGGTTCCAAAAGTAGATTAGTGGTTACCAAAAGTTGGGGAGAATGGGAAGTTACTGCTTTAAGGGTACTGAGTTTCTATTTGGGGTGATGAAAATGTTTTGAAAATAGACAGTGGTGATGGTTGCACAACATAGTGAATGTAATTAATGCCATTCACAATGACGTCAATTACAACATTCATATAATTAATGTCAAAAATGTAGTTATTACTATTATTATTACTGAATAAGGATTCTACTTGTTAAGTTATGTAATGTTTTGTTTAGCTCTAGCGAGTTGAACTATGACCTAAGAATGGAAAGTACAGAGTTCAGGGGAGAACTTTATGACATGGCTATTGGAAAACAGAACAAACTGCCTCATAAGATAGTGAGTTCTCTGTTTCCAGGGGCACTCAAGCAGTGCACTGGCATTACCAGGACACAGTAAAGGACGTCCATTTGTCAAGAAAAAGTTTGGAGTAATTATCCCTGAGTACCCTTTCAAATGTGAAATTCAGCAATTCTAAATACCACAAGCATTTTGATTTGCAAGTAGATGTACTCCGTAAAATGTTTTTAATTTCAATCTATTCAAAGTAGTAAATATAAATTCTTTTGGCAAGCTTATTGCAGCGTCGCCTATAGACTATCCCTTTTGCCTAGGGAGGATTTCAATTCCATTTGATCCTGAATTCCAACCAATCCAAGTCTCTCGCACTTTAATTTTAAACCCACGTGATCTTGGTCTTGCTTGAGACTCCGTGGTCCAGGCAGTATTTGCTCTATGTGGTCATCATTGAGCAGTTCCCTGTGTAGCCGTGTGAGATTAGCTTACAGTCTTGTGACTCAAGTTGCCATGGACTTAATACTGGGATGTGAAACCAATTTCAGAATCCTTAACTGTCCCAGATTAGAGATACAAAGTCATTCACGGGTTGTTAACCCAACAGAGCCCCTTCAATGAAACCGAAGACTCTGAAGAAGGGTGGCTTTATTGAGCACGTCTCTACTAGCCATTTTTCATGTTTTAAATAGTGAGGACTCATAGAAATATCAATAAAATGCATTTGATTAAATGGGCCATCAACTGTCTTGATTGTCTTCTTTGAGTTACTCTCAGGCCTCTATCCACTCCACTATTGTCATTTTGACAAGTTTCCACTTTGTCCCACCTTCTTCTTCACTTCTAATCAAATGTTTAAAAAACATGTTGAATTGGCAAATGTTCTGTTATTTATATTTTTACAATACAAAAATTCTCAAATTGGAATAGTCAGACACTAACTACTGTAACAAGGAAGATAAGTGTTTTATGTCATGCAAATATGCCTGAAGACCAATGGCTTTATATAATTTTTTGTTTGTCTTTCTAAGGGTTTTACACATACATTCTCTCAGTGTTGAGGGTATAGTCCTGCAAAGAAAGCAGAAAAAATGGATAGAGCAGTTCTCTATTCTCAGGGAATTGTGACTTCAGATGCTTACCCGTGCTTGGAAATATATCGTGCTAAATGGAATTTTCACACATCCCAACCAGTGTCTCTCAATACGGGTGTGGATTCCGCTCCCTCTTTCACGGTCATCCTAAAGGAGACGTGGGAAGTAATAATTGTTTAAGAGCTTCAGACACTCATTTCCTTAATTTAGCAGCAGGGAAGCAGCAGAATTTTAGCTGAAAGCATATGGACTTAGGTTAGAGAAACTTAATTTCAAAAATTCTGGTTCAGTCACTTAATAGCTTTGTGACCTTAGGAGAGTCACTTAAACTCTGTGAACCTCAGTTTCCTCATTAATAAATTATATAACAACACTTCAGAGGGTTTGATATATAATTAAATAAGACAATGTCTCTAAAGCACCTCATACAATTCCTGATATATAGTAGATAATGCAGTTAAAAATAAAACAGCTAGTTCTCTTCCCACCTTTCCCTGTTTATACATGTCAAGTTTCAAACTTTTCAAGCATAAGAAAGATAGAAAATGTGATTGGGATTTTTATCATGGGTCCAAAACCAAACCAAACCTTTGCCTTCGAGTCAATTCCGACTCATAGCGACCCTACAGGACAGAATAGAACTGCCCCATGGAGTTTCCAAGGATGCTGGTGGATTTGAACTGCTGATCTTTTGGTTAGCAGCCAAATGTTTAACCACTGTGCCACCAGGGCCCCCATATCACGGGTAGAGGATATGAAAATGAGTAGAGATGTCTTCCTCAAAACTTACCTCTAAGACATCATATAGCACCTCATCAAAAATGTTAATGAACACATCATCTTTCACTGACTGCAAACTGGCCGTGCTATAATCTCCATTAGGGGCTCTGTAAGGTAACACACGACTAGGTTACCACGAGAATGACAAAATAAAAAGTATGAGCACTGAAAGACTGAAATTTGAAAAATGCCAAAATATGAGCATAGATGTGAAGATTAAAACTGGTGCTTTCATTT
>NW_004444279.1:413584-414665 GCF_000243295.1 Trichechus manatus latirostris | reverse complement strand
CTTCAAGTCCTCTTCACTTTCAGCAAGAAAGGTTGTGTCATCTGCATAACGCAGGTTGTTAATGAGTCTTCCACCAATCCTCATGCCCCGTTTTTCTTCATATAGTCCTGCTTCTTGGATTCTTTGCTTAGCATACAGATTGAGTAAGTATGGTGGAAGGATACAATCCTGACGCATACGTTTCCTGACTTTAAACCATGCAGTATCCCCTTGTTCTGTTCGAACCACTCCCTCTTGATTCATGTACAGATTCCGCATGAGCACAATTAAGTGTTCCGGAATTCCCATTCTTCACAATGTTATCCATAATTCATTATGATCCACACAGTCGAATGCCTTTGCATAGTCAATAAAACACAGGTAAACATCTTTGTGGTATTCTCTGCTTTCATTCAGGATCCATCTGACATCAGCAATGATATCCCTGGTTCCATATGCTCTTCTAAATCTGGCTTGAATTTCTGGCAGTTCCCTGTTGATATACTGCTGCAGCAGCTTTTGAATGATCTTCAGCAAAATTTTGCTTGCATGTGATATTAATGATATTGATCGATAATGTCCACATTCGGTTGGATCACTTTCTTGGGAATAGGTATAAACATGGCTCTCTTCCAGTTGGTTGGCCAGGTAGCTGTCTTCCAAATTTCTTGGTACAGATGAGTGAGCACTTCCAGTGCTGCATCTGTTTGTTGAAACATTTCAACTGATATTCCGTCATTCCCAGAGCCTTGTTTGTCGCCAATGCCTTCAGCGCAGCTTGGACTTCTTCCTTCAGTACCATGGTTTCCTGATAATATGTTACCTCCTGAAATGGCTGAACATCTAACAATCCTTTTTGGTATAATGACTCTGTGTACTCCTTCCATTGTTTTTTTTTTTTTTATGCTTTCTGCATCATTTAATATGTTCCCCATAGAATCTTTCAGCATTGCAACTCCAGGCTTGAATTTTTTTTCAGTTCTTTCAGTTTGAGAAATGCTGAGAGTGTTCTTCCCTTTTGGTTTTCTATCTCCAGGTCTTTGCACATGTCATCATAATACTTTGTCTTCTCAAGCTGCCCTTTGAAATCTTCTGTTCAGCT
>NW_004444279.1:378204-412351 GCF_000243295.1 Trichechus manatus latirostris | reverse complement strand
GGGGGCAAGGGAATGAGAAGCTTTGGGCTATAAGAAGCCAAAGCCTGGAGAGCAGGGGGTTGCCCCAACTAGGGATGGATTAGAAACCCATGTGAAACTGTGCACTACAGATTAGTAAATAAACATAATTAAGCCCGGGCGTACCTTGCTTACTGTAACCGTAAGCCAGTGCATACCGTGCTTACTGGTTAATCTGCCCCCGTCCTGACAGTGAACCTGAGTTTTCAAGTTTGGACATTTTCCCATTTTTTTTCTCGAATTGGGTCAACTGTGGTACAAGAGGAAAATGGGGCTTGGTGTCAGAGTACCTTGTTCTTGTTCCAGATCATTAGCTGTAAAACCTTTCACCTTTGCCTTTTCTCTCTGAGCCTCTGTGTCTGTCACATTTCTCTGGAACAGCCTATAGCTCTTTAAAGAAGGAAATGTGCCTACCTAAATGGAAGTTCAAGTTCTTCATTCCAGCTGGGGTTTGGTCCTTCAGCCGTAGTTGTGTGGCAAATAGTTCGTTGAAAAGAAACTTCTACAAAAGGACGCACTAAAACCTTAAAATCAAGGACAGATCATAAGAGCCAGTAACAGTTAGTTGGATAATTCTGCTCTTAGCAGGTAGAGTGTGTTTATTGAATAATATATTTCGAAAGAAAATGAAGCAGAAAACAGACTGTGAAGTTTATAGGCAATTCTTAAAAGCAAAAGGGATAAGATTCAAAGCTGAAATTTAGCATTTGGGTATTTTACCTGCCCAAAAGGGTAGTCCGCACTGTGGGTGGGGCTGTGGGTAGTTGGGGAGGCAGCATGCTTTTCCCTGAACGTCCTTGAAGACCTCGATGGCTGCTGGAATTTGCTAGGAGGAAAAATGAAAGATATGAAAGAAAATAAATGACAGGGAAAGTCTAACTATTTACTGTGAAAATCGTTTCCCTCGAAGATACAGGGTATCTGGTGGCTGTGATGATAGACATTCTCCCTACACTTGTTGACTCAGAAGGCTTTTAGGATGGTCCTCTCCAGCTAGCTAGTGATTACTAGGGCCTCCCCAACTTCTATCCCCAGGCCTGCTTGTTTGGTTGAGAACAGAGGAAAAAGTTCCCTTCTCTATCCTTCTCTCCTGGGGGCTCCCTGAGTGGTAACCCATCTTTCCCACCATAAATGAGAGCCCAACCCCTCTCAAGTAGCAGAATCCTCTGCTTCCAGATCAGCCTACCCTGTCTCCATCCAGCTCCAGTCCTCTCCTACTGTATTTTTTGAACATTTTATTGCTGTTTAGGTGAAATTTTACAAAGCAAATTACTTTCTCATTCAACAATTTATACACAGCTTGTTTTGTGACACTGGTTGCAAGCCCCTCAATGGGCCAGCGCTGTCCTTCTTTCCTCCCTGGGTTCCCTGTGTCCATTCGCCCAGCTTTCTTTCCCCAACTGTCCTTCTGAACTTTGCTTTCAGGCAAATGCTGCCCTTTAGTTGTCATATAGTTGATTGTTCTGAGGTGTACATTCATCACTGGTGTTATTGTTCATTTTACAGGCCTGTCTATTATATAGCTATACTGTGATATCTGGGAGTGATTTCAGTTCCAAGCTTGAAGGGTATCTAAGGGCCGTAGTCTCAGGGGCTCCACCAGTCTCTATCAGACCAGTAAGTCTGGTCTTATTTATGAGTTTGAATTTCTTCTACATTTCTCTCCTACTCTATCCATGACCTACTATTGTGGTCCCAATCAGAGAGGTTGGTAGTGGTAGCCAGACACCATCTAGTTCTTCTGGTCTCAGGCTGTGAGTCATGTGGCCCATTAGTCTTTTGGACTAATTGTTTTTTTTTGAGTCTTTCGTTTTCTTCATTCTTCTTTGCTCTGGACGGGAAGAGACCACTCTCACTGTATTTTCTTTGAACCTGCACTCTCTGGAGACCCTGAGCTCTATATTCCAGGCAAGGGATTTCCCTCTGGGTCTGCCAAGCTCACTGGGAAAGGGAGGTTCAGGGATTACTATCTTGCGTTGAGTTCAGTGGGTTTTCCTTCTTCTCCCTTCTCCCTTCTGAGCTGCTATTCTTTCTTTTTAATTTAATTATGGTGAAAATTACATAACAAAACATATGCCAACTCAACAATTTCTACATGTATAATTCAATAATATTGATTACATTCTTCAAGTTGTGCAACAATTCTCGTTATCCTTTCCAAATCATTTCACACCGTTAGAATAAACTCTATGTCCCCTAAACCCAAAACTAAACTCGTTGCTGTCAAGTTGATTCCAACTCATAAGGACCGTATAGGACAGAGTAGAACTGCCCCATAGGGTTTCCAAGGAGTAGCTGGTAGATTTGAACTGTGGCTCTTTTGGTTAGCAGCCAAGCTCTTAACCATTGTGCCACCAGGGCTCCTTCAATGTCCCCTAACGGTCTGTTATTCTTAAAGGGAAAAATGAAAGTCATCTCCAGAGCCTCTTCCAGACACCTTCCCCCCTCATCCTAACAATCCACTTGCATATTGATACTGAACGTTATGGTTCGCTGACTATTTTACATTCATTACTGGACAAAGTACAAAGTGTCCTTTTTTACCAGACTATCTCATCCTTTTATAGCTAGGAGTTTTAGGCAGGCTATGAGACAATATAAGTGGAGCATTTAACACAACAGTTGCCGGAGAAAACCCTTTTTTCTTTGGAAAACCATCAATTACATTATTATACAAACATTTGTTAAGTACCTACTTTAAAGTCATCTGTTACATCCTGAAGCTGCAAAGATGAATCAGACAACACTTCTGCTCAGACTAGACTGGAAGGCTGACATGTAAACAAATAATAGCAATATAGTGAGATACATGTTAGAGTGGAGGGATGAACATGGCGTATTGGAGTGTAGAAAGGGAGGTTGCAAATCTAATTTGGTAAGGTGCAGATTTGGAGGGTGCAGATTTGGGCAGACTTAATGGAAGATCTCAGATAGCTGTCTCGATGAGTCTCCACTGAAATGTGTAAAACATAGGATCAACTATGCTTCCTTGTAATTGTGGTGCAAACCGTTAAGCATTGGACTGCTAGCCAAAATGTTGGCAGTTTGAATCCACCTAGAGGCACCTCGAAAGAAAGGCCTGGTAATCTGCTTCTGAAAGGTCACAGCTTTGCAAACCCTACGGAGCAGTTCTACTCTGCACACATGGAATCGTCATGAGTCAGAACTGACTTGATGGCAACTAACAACAATTATTTGAGTAAAGAGGTTTAATGCTTTAAAATATTCTGTAAAGACCAAAAATAAACACCTAGATATTCTTTTAGAAAACAACTTTTCACCCCGCAGTTGAGCCCTGATGCAATCAGGGTGAAAGGGATTGGCTATGGGCTCAAGAAAGCAATGCCATGGCAGAAATCCAAGAGCTTAAATGGACATTCATAAGTAGGAAAGCATTGGGGATTGTTGGTGATGACCAGATTGTAATGAGCGAAAGAATTAGTCAGTAAAGAAAAATAGGGCAAAATAATGGGGTGAGAAGAGGGAGAAAGGGAGAAATAAATTAAAGGGGGAAGAACCTAGGGAGGAAAGAAGATGCCAAAGGCTACAGCATGATCTTCTGGGACATCAGACGACACTGAAAGACCTTGGGCAAACCACTTACACTCTCTTCTGTTTTCCCCTTTGTAATATGGAGATAGTAACGGCAGTGAAAGATAAATGAAATAATGGATGTGAAAGTGCTTAGCATAGTGCATGGAATATGGTGAATGTGCAGTAAATGATAATTTCCCCCATTACACTGGCAAAGACAACAGCAAAAAGGAGTTTTCAGTTCTTGGTCCTTCCATCTCTGTTCTCTGAGGGAATAAGAAGCTCAGATCTGTCTGACCTGCGGTTACGGGTTCCCCAGTGTCCCCAGTGTGGTGAACCACAGTAGTCATAACTCATTTTTCTGAACAGATGAAAGGGAAGTCACATTTTTATGCTTATAGCACATATGTTTCAGAACATAGGACAAATACGTCACACCCACTTTTCTGAGAACTCTTCCCTAACTTCAGGGCTAGTCCTTGTGACCCTGCCTCTCTGGCCACAGGTGATTAGATCATGGATCAACATCTGATGACCCAAGTTAGACCTGCAGATCCTCTCCTGAGAAGATGACACTTGGCTGGTGGGACCCTGGCTGGACAGATCATGTGAGGACAAAGGAAACAAACCCAGAGAGGAAAGCTAGTGAGAGAAACAGTGTGGCCTTAGATGAGCCGTCTTAGTTCCTGCAGTCTCTCATAAAGTTCAGCTGTACCTCTTGTCCCTGAGTTTTATGAAATAATCATAATAAATCCTCCCTTTGGCCTCAGGTTGTCTGAGTTGGTTTTGTATCTTGCAACCAATGGGGCTTTGACGACGACTGACTTTCAGCAAGAACCTCCTGCCCCTCAGAATGACCTAATTAAGTTAAAAACAAAGAGTGAATATTCTACAAAGAATAATGGTCTTGGTGGGGATCCTGCGCACTCCCTCCCGAGGCTGCTCAGAGGGCGCTCACCTTGCTGTTGGCTTCCTCACGGGGATGTCATAGGCCCGGATGATGTTCACCAGCAGCTTTATGTCTCCATCAGACAGGTTTTGGGCTGTCACCTTCTTCCGTCCTTTTCTCCTCGGCCTCAGTGGTCGCTTTTGTTCTGCCAGCTTGAAAAGGCTTAGGCCCAAAATGCTAATGATTACAGAACAGGATTTAGAATCCAAGGAAAAGAAAGGTCTGAAGAGCTGTGAAATGACTTCCCAAACTCAGCCCCCGGGTCCCACACAGGCCCCTAAAACACTCTTTGTCCTTTTGAAGAGGGTAGAAATAGTCTAGAAATTCTCCCAGTGCTGGGGAAAGTGCATTGCCTGGATTGTTACAATTTATTTTAGCTGCTACTTTATCAGGGAACAAAAGCCACCTTCTGGCCCCTTCCTCCACTTGCTGCCTTGCTCTCTGCTTTGCTCATCCCCTGGTCCGTGAAACGTGCCCTGTGCTCTCCCACTCTTTGCCTTTGCTCATGTCAGTCCCTGAAACAGGGAATGTCTCCCATTACCTTCCTCCTCATCTGCCCAGTTAGTTGCAGTTTACCCACCCTTCAATGCCAGTATCTCCCCCTCTTCCCAGAGGCCTAGCCATATTAGCTGGAAGGGGCGCCCCCTCTTCTGAGCCGTTCCAGCACTTATTTAGCTTGTTCCATTCACATGGGAGTTCCTGGGATATGCCTCTGTCTCTCTGGAGTTAGACAAAACTAGGTGTGACTCCTGGCTCTGCTCTTTGACATTGGGAGAATTATTTCACCTCACCTCTCTGTTTCATTACCTGTAAAATGGGCATAATAATACCTACATTGTGGTATGACCTCATGGGGTTGTAGAGAGGATTAAATGGGGAAGTGTGTGCAAAGCACTTTGGCAATGGCCTAATACTTAGTAGATGCCCTAATGTGGTAGCTATTATTATGATGATGACAATGATTATGATGCCGGTGATTATGCTGGAGGAAGAGGAGGAGGTGGAGGGCGGGGGCAGATGGGGAGGAGCAGGAGGAACCTTCTCTCATGGTCTCTCTACCTTTCACTGAGCTGACATTCAATAGACCCTTCCTGGAAGATGAAAGCGACAGTCAGTGCATCATGGGAGAAAGGCCCATGGAGCAAATAATTCAATTCTGGCCCAGAGACTAAACGGAGACGCAGAAGTTATGGTGTATTTGCAAGGTGACATTCATGACTGTGCCAAACAGCCACAGAACACAGCCAGCTACACCTGCTTCCTTGCTGAGGTTTGGCGCTGGCTGAGCAGCCTGTTTGACTGCGCCCCTCTCCCAGAGGGCACAATCAGCTGAGGGGGTGATGGCCCTGCAGCTTTTGCCTCAGCACCACTGATGGCTCCCTTGTGGAATCCCCAGGGTCTTCCCGGACCTGTGATCCCATTTGTTCTCCAGGGTCTTCTGTCCCATAGAGCACTGGAGTAGCTACCATTTATAAGCACCTTCTGGGTGCCAAGCAGAGTGCTAGGTGCTTTCTATATAATATTTATAGTACTTATAAATATAATATTAACCTCAGTTTTCAGATGAAGAAACTGGAGGCTCTGAGAGGTGACATGATTTGCTGAAGGCTCCTAACAGTAGCAAGGGGAGCCGGGGTGCAAACTCAGGTCACTCTAACTTCAAAGCCCATGTTCATAATTGCTCTGTCAAGGTGCCTACCTAACCCAGACTTGGGGATCTCAGAGGGACACCTTTGCCAGGGGTGGTAGCATGACAAATCCCTTCCCTTTATCAATACTTCCCCCTTTCCTCTAGGTGGCTCCTCCCATGAGACTTGTCCCCGCTCCCCCCCGTAACAGTAAGCATAGGAGCATCACGTCAGCTGGGACCGTTAACTACAGAAGACATCCTAGTTTAAAGCCAAGGACAAATCAAAATTAAAAGAAGAAAGAACATACCCTGAGCCTTCAGAACTTAATGCAGAAAGTAAAGCAGGGGAGGGGGGAAGAAAATGAAAAACAGCATGAAAAATCATCATCTATTCTAAATGTAATTTTCACGACTGAAAAAAAAACATTCAATGACTGGACTCTGGCCCTGGAATAAAAAGCGAGGTTTGGAGGAATTTATGTGGGCACAGCCTTACTTCGGTGCGTGGGTGAGACAAAGGGGCTCCTAGGGTTATCATGGCTATTTGTCTCCCTCCTAACTTGACAGTGTTTCAAAGGAGAGGAAATACATACATCGGAAATAATCTTTCTAGGAGTCCAGGAGATTTAATCACAGAAAAGGTCATAAAGTTAACAGACAGTGCCAAAAAAACCCCAAACCAAACTCATTGCTGTCGATTCCAACTCATGGCGACCCCATGCGTTACAGAATAGAACTGCTCCACAGGGTTTTCTTGACTGTAATCTTTACAGAAGCAGATCACCAGGACTTTCTTCCACAGTACTCTGGGTGGGTTCTAATGGTCAATCTTTATGTTAATAGTTGAGCACAAACCGTTTGTGCCACCCAGGGGCCTTGTGGACAGCATGAGACCACCAATTTAGGAAATTGTCTTTAATTTTTTATGCATCCATTCCTAGTTGAGAGAATTGAAGGATTATTCTAAATAAAAGGGAGTCAATCAA
The DNA here is from genome assembly GCF_000243295.1 of Trichechus manatus latirostris. Lineage (NCBI taxonomy): Eukaryota > Metazoa > Chordata > Mammalia > Sirenia > Trichechidae > Trichechus > Trichechus manatus. The sequence goes on along the minus strand of NW_004444279.1, from coordinate 405,234 downwards.
GCAAATACAATTTCCAATTTCTATGTAAATATCCATTTTCCCTTCACCAAACATACATATACCAGTTCTCTTCCCCTCAGCTATGGTGCTAGGGCCAGGCCTCCTCCTCCTACCCCCAGGATCTTGGCAGGCTAGCTTGTTAGCCACCTACACTGCCATGTGATAGGAGAGCAAGGGGATGTCTGGCACTGGGAGATTATGAAAGCAGGAAGGGGTATGTGCAGGGGGAAAGGCTGTCGAATTTATACCGGGAAGCAGCTTAATTGGAATGAGAAAATGGCAGAGGCTGGCAAGGTTTATTTGGAAGTAGTGACAGATGAAATGGGTTCTACTGAAATGTGATGGGGTCAGATCTAGGATGACTTGTTTTAATAGAAATCCCTCAACTAATGTAATTGTGAGACATTAACCAGGTTTTCACCAGGTTTCCAGCATTATTTTGAGCCTGAATGAACACCATACAATGAGAAAAATCTTATAATTATACAGCATCTTTCATATTGTTGTTGTTGTGTGCCGTCAAGTCGACTGTGATTCATAATGACCCTAGAGGACAGGGCAGAACTGCCCCATAGGGTTTCCTAGGCTGCAATCTTTATAGGAGCAGATCGCCAGGTCTTTTCTCCCACAGACCCAGTGGTGGGTTCCAACCGCTGACCTTTCGGTTAGCAGCTGGGCACTTAACCATTGCGCCACCAGGGCTCCTTATCTAGCATATAACATAATAAAAATAACAATTTTTTAATATGAGAAATAAAATGTTTGCTTGTTTTTACCTGATATTGGGAACTTCTTCTTCTACTACCAAATCAGAAAGAAGAAAGTGGTGTTTTGCAACTTGGAAACGATGTACCACAGATTCTCTAACCTGGGGAAAGAAGCCAGTTTTAGTTAAAATGTTGTTTGTATACACTTCATGGTTCCTTCCCTGAACTTCTTTACATTTTTGCCTCATGGCTTCCATCCCTTTAGCAAGCTTTAATTTTCTCTGGACCACTACCGCCTCCTACTGTAAACGGTCACCTCTTTAGCTCTCCTTACTAGATTCTGAGCTCCCTAAAGACAGATTTTTCTGTTTTGTTTACTGTTATACTCTCAGGGTCTGGAAAAGGTAACAGAATTTTGCTGTATGGAAGAATGAACAATTAGGAAATAATAGGTCCAGTCACAAAGCACACACATCTAATTGTCGAGTTTTTCCGCTATTCAGACTGACGCACTTCCTAAATATTCTTTAAAGATCATCAACTGCTGTTTTGTACATGAGCTACAGGGCAAATCAACTGGATGGGAAAAATGTACTGTAACCATTGTAGCACGGCTTACAAGTTTAGTTTATTAAATGAAGGTTAAATGAAGGAAGAAAAGAAAAAAGGAAAGAAAGACAAAAGAGTGTTTCAACTTTAATTTTTAGTTTTCTAGTGCAGAAGGGCTGGTAGCATGTGGTTTAAAAACATTTTTTTTCCTGAGTACAAAGGTACTGTGATACAAACATTCAAATATTAGAAAAAGTATGACTTGGAAGTAGAATTCTTTGCAATCTTACAAGTAAATGGGACACATTTTAGTGGTTTCATATGTTCAAAATGTGAAGATAGAGTTTAATCAATTGTTGTTGTTAGGTGCCGTCGAGTTGGTTTCGACTTATAGCGACGCTACATACAACAGAACGAAACACTGCCCGGTCCTGCGTCATCCCCACAATTGTTGTTATGCTTGAGCCCATTGTTTTAGCCACTGTGTCAATCCATCTCATTGAGGGTCTTCCTCTTTTTTGCTGACCCTCTACTTTACCAAGCATGATGTCCTTCTCCTGGGACTGATCCCTCCTGATAACATGTCCAAAGTATATGAGACATAGTCTCTCCATCCTTGCTTCTAAGGAGCATTCTGGCCATACTTCTTCCAAGACAGATTTGTTCATTCTTTCAGCAGTCCATGGTATTGTCAATATTCTTCACCAACACCACAATTCAAAAGCATCAATCCTTCTTCAGTCTTCTTCATTCATCGTCCAGCTTTCGCTTGCATATGAGGTGATTGAAAACACCAAGGCTTGAGTCAGGCACACCTTAGTCTTGAAGGTGACATTTTGCTTTTTAACACTTTAAAGATGTTTTTTGCAGTAGATTTGCACAGTGCAGTGTGTCTTTTGATTTCTCTTCTGCTGCTTCCATGGGTGTTGATTGTGGATCCAAGTAAAATGAAATCCTTAACAACTTTCACCTTTTCTCCATTTATTGTGATGTTGCTTATTGGTCCAGTTGTGAGGATTTTTGTTTTCTTTATGTTGAGATGTATCCATACTGAAGGCTGTGGTCTTTGATCTTCATCAGTGTTTCAAGTCCTCTTCACTTCCAGCAAGCAAGGCTGTGTCATCTATGTATCGCAGGTTGTTAATGAGTCTTCCTCCAATCCTCATGCCCCATTCTTCTTCATATAGTCCAGCTTCTCGGATTATTTGCTCAGCATACAGATTGAATAAGTATGGTGAAAGGATACAACCCTGATGCACACCTTTCCTGACTTTATACCATCATGCATTATCCCCTCATTCTGTTCAAACGACTGCCTCTTGATCTATGTACAGGTTCCTCATGAGCACAATTAAGTGTTCTGGAATTCCCATTCTTTGCAGTGTTATCCATAATTTGTTATGATCCACATAGTCGAATGCCTTTGCACAGTCAATAAAACACAGGTAAACATCTTTCTGGTATTCTCTGCTTTCAGCCAGGATCCATCTGACATCAGCAATGATATCCTTGCTTCCACATCCTTTTCTGAATCTAGTTTGAATTTCTGGCAGTTCCCTGTCGACATACTGCTGCAGCAGCTTTTGAATGATCTTCAGCAAAATTTTACTTGTGTGTGATATTATGATATTGTTCGATAATTTCCAAATTCAGTTAGATCACCTTTCTTTGGAGTAGGCACAATTGTGGATCTCTTCCAGTTGGTTGGCCAGGTTGCTGTCTTCCAAATTTCTTGGCATAGATGAGTGAGCACCTCCAGTGCTGAATCTGTTTGTTGAAACATCTCAATTGGTGTTCCTGCCAATTCCTGGATCCTTGTTTTTTGCCAATTCCTTCAGTGCAGCTTGGACCTCTTCCTTCAGTACCATCTGTTCCTGATCATATGCTACCTCCTGAAATGGTTGAACATCTACCAATTCTTTTTGGTATAGTGACTCTGTGTATTCCTTCCATCTTCTTTTGATGCTTCCTGGGTTGTTTAATATTTTCCCCGTAGAATTCTTCAGTATTGTAACTCGAAGCTTGAATTTTTTCTTCATTTCTTTCAGCTTGAGAAATGCCAAGCGTGTTCTTCCCTTTTGGTTTTCTATCTCAAAGTCTTTACACATGTCATTATTTTGTCTTCTGGAGCCACCCTTTGAAATCTTCCTTTCAGCTCTTTTACTTCATCATTTCTTCCTTTTGCTTTAGCTACTTGACATTCAAGAGCAAGTTTCAGAGTTGCTTCTGACATCTATTTTGGTCTTTTCTTTGTTTCCTGTCTTTTTAATGACCTCTTGCTTTCTTCATGGATGATGTCCTTGATGTCATTCCACAACTTGTCTGGTTTACGGTCATTAGTGTTCAACGTGTCAAACCTATTCTTGTGATGGTCTCTAAATTCAGGGGGATATACTTTGTTCTAATTTTCTAATCATTCTAATTTTCTTCAGTTTCTACTTGAACTTGCATATGAGCAATTGATGGTCTGTTCCACAGTCGGCCCCTGGCCTTTTTCTAACTAATGATATTGAGCTTTTCCATCACCTCTTTCCACAGATGTAGTCGATTTGATTCCTGTGTATTCCATTTGGTGAGGTCCACGTGTACAGCTGCTGTTTATATTGGTGAAAAAAGATTCTTGCAATGAAGAAGTCATTGGTCTTGCAAAATTCTATCATGCGATCTCCAGCATCGTTTCTATCACAAAGGCCATATTTTCCAACTACCGATCCTTCTTCTTTGTTTCCAACTTTCACATTCCAATCACCAGTAATTATCAATGCATCTTGATTGCTTGTTCAGTCAATTTCAGACTGCAGAAGTTGGTATAAATCGTCAATTTCTTCATCTTTGGCCTTAGTGGTTGGTGTGTGAATTTGAATAATAGTCGTATTAACTGGTCTTCTTTGTAGGTGTATGGATATTATCCTATCACTGACAGCATTGTATTTCAGGATAGATCTTGAAATGTTCTTTTTGATGATGAATGCAATGCCATTCTTTTTCAAGCTGTCATTCCCAGCATAGTAGACCATACGATTGTCTGATTCAAAATGGCCAGTGCCAGTCCAGTTCAGCTCACTAATGCCTAGGATATTGATGTTTATGTGTTCCATTTCATTTTTGACAATTTCCAATTTTCCTAGATTCATCATTAATACATTCTAGATTCTGATTATTAATGGATGTTTGCAGCTTTTTTTCCCCATCATTTTGAGTCGCACCAGATCAGCAGATGAAGGTCCCAAAAGCTTGATGCCATCCACATCATTAAGGTCGACTCTACTTTCAGGAGGCAGCTCTTCCCCAGTCGTATGCTGAGTGCCTTCTAACCTGAGGGGCTCATCTTCCGGCACTACATCAGACAATGTTCCACTGCTCTTCATAAGGTTTTCACTGGCTAATTCTTTTCAGAAGTAGACTGCCAGTCCTTCTTCCTAGTCTGTCTTAGTCTGGAGGCTCAGCTGCAACCTGTCTGCCATGGGTGACCCCGCTGGTATTTGAATACTGGTGGCATAGCTTCTGCCATCACTGCAATGCACAAGCCCCCAAGGTATGACAAACTGACGGATGTGTTTAATTATGAGAAGGAAGCCCTGGTGGCACAGTGGTTAAGAACTCAGCTGCTTACCAAAATGTTGGCAGTTGGAATCCACAAGTCACTCCTTGAAAACCCTATGGGGCAGTTTTACTCTTTCTTTTAGGGTTGCTATGAGTCGCAATCGACTTGATGGCAACAGGTTTTTTTAAATTTATGAGAAAATAAGTCGAGAGAGGTTGAACAACTTGTGTAAGATGACATAGATACTTGTAAGAGTAAGGAAAACCTCAGAGTGCTGGCTATTTTTCCCCTATGAAGACTGTTTTAAATGATTTTTCTTACCTGCTGGAGGTATTTGGCTACTACAGCTCTGTGGGTGTCTATGTGGTCCTTGGTTTCAATTACATTTCTGTCTCGTAACCGTTTCTCATAGTCCTAAAATGAAAAGAAAGTAATAGTTTTATGATTTTTAGAGTACTCTCTGATGCCCCTCTTGAGATTAGAGAATTATTTATCACACATGGTTTAAGTCATCAATTATGGTTTTAAATGTTTCTTCCACCTTCCTCTTAACTTTTGGTTCGGAATTGATCTTTGAAGCAGTGACCAGGATTCTGAATCAACTGATTGCACTGCTTGTTACTGGGAGAAAATTCAACGCGGTAGTTACAGGTTAACATGCTTGTGCAGGAAGAAATGGAGGCCACAGAAGGTAACAAGAGTGTGGTGACAGTTCAAGATGATAAGCTCATCGAAGCAACCTAGACAAAACCTCTGCTTAAATTTTGCCTTTTCTATTTTAAGTGAAGCAATTACAAAAATAGTAAAAAAAAAAAAAAAGTTCATGGCTCACTTATTTAGAGGAGAGTAGTGGATACTTTTGGCTTTGTCTGCTCAGGCCTCTGTACTTTGCCCCCTTTTTCTGTCAATAAAATTCCATGTGGACCCCAGGTGACTGTCATGTTCTCCTTTCAGCCCTCTCTTTGGTCACAGTTGAATGCCCAGGGATGGCAACTAACCCAGGCTGGGTGACTCAGAGCTGTCCCCCAAGACTTTTGAGAAGAAACATCTCTCTCTGCTGGCTGAAGCTACTCGATGTGAACACTGGATAATGTCAGTGACCACTTGGCCAGGTCGAGAAAATCTGTCTGCAATGAGGGAGAATGAAGCCAACACACCACAAGAAATCCAGACAGGATGGAGGAAGGGTCCTTCCACTGAGGACCTGAATCTAGGCGTGCTTGAGGCACAGATGCATTCTTGCCATTATACACCTTTAGATATTTAACCCTGTACTGGGATTTCATCATTCAATAAATTCCCCTTGGTGCCTGAGGTAGTTCATATTGGGTTTTTACCACTTACAATCATGAGTCCAAACTAACACAAAGAGGAACCAAGAAACCAAAAATACACTTCTAGAATAGTTTCTGCATGAAAAATCATACTAGCATTACTTTCAAGGAATTCTTGGGTAGCACAAACGGTTAAGCACTTGGCTACTAATCAAAAGGCTGGCTGTTCAAACCCACCCAGAGGCTCCTCGGAATACAGGCCTGGCAATCTGCTTCTGGAAGGTCACAACTTTGAAAACCCTATGGAGTAATTCTACTCTGCACATGTAGGGTTGCCATGAGTCAGAATTGACTTGATGACAACTAACAGCAACAGGAGCCCTGGTGGTGCAGTGGTTAAGAGCTCAGCTGCTAACCAGAAGGTCAGCAGTTGGAATCCCCCTCTCCTTGGGAACCTATGGGGCAGTTCTACTCTGCCCTATAGGGTCACTATGAGTCGGAATCAACCCGACAGCAATGAGTTTGGTTTTTGGTTTAACAGCAACTACATTACCATTATGAATTGAATTGTGTCCTCCCAAAATATGTGTTGTAAATCCTACACTTTACGCCTGTGGTTATAATCCCATTTGAGAATGGGCTTTTTTATTATGTTAATGAGGCATGATTAGTGTAGGGTGTGTCTTGAGTCAATCTCTTTTGAGATATAAAAGAGATTAAACAAGCAAGCAAAGATGGGATAAGATAGGTGCCAAGCCACATGGAGATCTCCAAGGAATGGAAACAAGGTGAAGAGACAAGGACCTTCCCTCAGAGCTGAAGAGAGAGTTCCCCTAGAGCTGGCACCCTGAATGCAGACTTCTAGCTTCCTGAACTGTGAGAAAATAAATTTCTGTTTGTTAAAACCACCCACTTGTGGTATTTCTGTTACAGCGGCACTAGATAACTAAGATTTTCTAGTGGCTCTCCATGTACCTCATCAAATACAAATGAGTCTGTCTGGCTTTCACTGGCCTGCCCCATCTATACAGGCTTATTGCCCACTGCACCTGCAAGGCTCCTTTGTCCCACACCTGCCATGATCAATCCTCCTCCAAGCCTTTGTTCTCCTGTGGCCCTTGCCTAGGATGCCCAGCCCTGTCCCCAACTTCCTTCTTGTCCCACCTGCCCCAAGGCTGTTCAAATCTTACCATCTAGCTTCCCCTGCAGTGCTTAGCACTGGTCCTTATACACAGTGCTTAGTAAATACTTACTGATTAAAATGGAATGGAATTCCTGGCTAAGGCAAGATAATGAGCCATATTAACAGTTAAGAGGAAATAGTGGTGTACTGGTTAAGAGCTATGGGTGCTAACCAGAAGTTTGGCAGTTCGAATCCACCAGGCGCTCCTTGGAAACTCTATGGGGCAGTTCTACTCTGCCCTGTAGGGTCACTGTAGTTGGAATCAACTCGACGGCAACGGGTTTGGTTGGGTTTAGCAGTTAAGATAATTTCCAACCCTAAGATTGTAATTTTTCTTAGTTTATATGTCATTATATTGAGTCAAATAGATTACTGAATTCTTCAAGAAAAATAAGAGAAAGATTATGTATGACAGTTCTATAAAAGCTAAACCAATATTGCTACTGGGAATGTTACAATATATACATTACATTACATCATATGTATTATTATATATTGCATTTGGTATATTACATATATATTTGTATATATACACCACACACATATATAATTGTTATTATTTTATTAATCCCTTGAAGGAAATTTCTTACCTGGAATACTTTTTCCATAATTTCTCGGTCATATACTGGAATTTGCTTATAATTTCGGAATTCTGGCACCTCTTGACTTCTAAGATGAAGAAGTCTAAATCGTTTGGATTTATTTAATTCCTCATCTGGAACAAAGTTAAATTCTTGTTGCAGCTGTTCCAGTCGAAAGAAATCAGGGACATAGGATTCACCACTGATAGCAACCTGTAAAAAACAGAAAATGCAACACTCTAGATGACAGGCAGTTTTCACCCAAAGAAGTGTGGCGATGGACTTTTGTGAACAGAAAGTTAAGTTTTCGACTGAGACACTTGACACATCCCAGGTTTCATTTACAGACAAAATACAATAAACGTACAATGGTAATGAGGCAGATAATATTATGTTAATTTGTTGTTGTTGTTGGGTGCTGTTGAGCTGACTCCAACACATAGTGACCCCATGTGACAGGGTAGAACTGCCCTACAGGGTTTCCTAGGCTGTAATCTTTATGGAAGCAGATTGCCAGGTCCTTCTGTGGAGCCGCTAGGTGGGTTTGAATTGCCAGCCTTTCAGTTAGCAGCCGAGCGTTTAACCATTATGTCACCAGGGCTCATTATATTCAATTAGTAGTTAGATGAAAAAGTACCACAAATCATTTTTCAAAAAAACAAAAATTATATAAGGTATGTTTTTGGTATGTCTGCTTCCCTAATAGGTGTTATTATGTAAATACACAGACTGAAAACTGAGAGATTTTTATTAGCCCCCACTGTATTACTAGGTACCCACTGGAATAAGATTACTCATATAAGGTCCTTCTCCCTAGTCTGTCTTAGCCTGGAAGCTCAGCTGAAACCTGTCCACTATGGGTGACCCTGCTGGTATTTGAAATACAGGTAGCACAGCTTCCAGCATCACAGCAACATGCAAGCCACCACAGTACGACAAACTGACAGACATGTGGGGACTCACACACACACAGTGTGTATAAAACCTAATATATGCATGACTGTTTCAATCTATTTGGGCACATATAGGTACATAAAGGCTGCAGAGTCAGCTGATGGGCTTCACTTGGCTCCATGACCAGGCTCTCCTACATCTGAATACCACCTCGTGGTCTTGATCACTGAGGAAACTGAGCCAGAGAGGGGTCAGGGCAAGCCAACCTCCAAAGCCCCTGCGCAGCGGCACAGAAAGGACAGCTTTAGGATACCACTGGTAGGCTAAGCAGGTGTGGAGGACGCTCTACCCAGGTGTCTGCTTGCCTCTGGGCTTGGCGCTTTGCCAGCTGTGACCTCCCCATGGGCAGAGGGAAAGCCAGTGAGCAGAGATTTGCTGGGGTTTTATAATGAGAAAGGTGATCCTGCTGTGAAAATTCTGGTTCATAGGCAAAGACAAGTCAGAAGGCAATCCTTGTGTTTTATCCTTCTATAGGAAGGCAAATAGGAAGAAAAAATAAACATATTCGTGTTATATTACTGCTGATTTAAATATACCAGTTGTTATCAAGTTGATTCCAAAACTCATGGTGACTCCATCTGTCAGAGTAGAACTATGCTCCATTGGGTTTTCAAAGGCTGTGATCTTATGGAAGTAGATTGCCAGGGCTTTCTTCCAAGGCACTTCTGGGTAGACTCGAACCATGAACCTTTCAGTTAGCAGCCAAGCATATTAACTGTTTGTACCACTCAGGGACTCCTTAGTAAAAGATAGCAACTGATTACCCTCCACATTTAGTTAACTGAATCAGTGGAAAGACTCACTAATGATTATGAAAATCTGTCATTTCTTAACACACCAAAAGTGAAACAGAGAGGTAAATACCAGCCGCCACATACTGAGATTGCAAATGGCTGCCTATCATTCCTCAGTTCTTAGAAGGACCATATCTTTTGTTGTCAATTTAATTAAAGGGATTTGGCTTCAAAATAAAATAAATAAACAAATAAAAGATAGTAACTGAAAAGTGATCTGAAAACTTGACATGGAATAGACTACACTTTAGGTAATACAGCCTATTCTTTCTCATATTATTGATATTAAGAAGTAACATGTTGGAAGGAGAGTTTATAAAGACAAAAGTCACAGTAAACCAAAGCTTGTTTTGGGGACTTAGAAAGACTAAAAGAGAAAAGAAAATTTTCATATTGGTTATAATTACCCTACTGATGAACTCATACTAAAACATGATCATAAGAATGTGTTGCTATGGTCACTCTCTGGATCATCTACTTGTTTATTATGTTTTTATGGAACTATGAACCTGGCAGTAAAAACTATTGTATCTGATACCAAGAAAAACCATTTACTGACTAATGTTCCATTTTACTTATAAATTCACTGAAGAACGGACTTTGAATGTTACGGTAGAAACAAACCATTTATCTGATAAATGTTTAAGTGAAACCTAAATGATAATCTAATTAGTCATCAAACAAGAAAAAAAAGAAAACGTTTCTTAAAATGCCCCATCAGTACTTTAAGGATCCCTGGTGGTGCAGTGGTTAAGTGCTCAGCTGCTAACCAGAAGGTTGCCCATCAGCCACTCTACAGGAAAGATGTGGCCATCTGCTTCCATAAAGATTTACAGCCTTGGATCTAAGATGCATCAATTGGTCCCAACTACCTGGAGTAAAGGTAAGTGAAGAACACCAAAGACAAAAGGAAAGTAGTAGCCCAAGAGACAGAAAGGGCCATATAAACCAGAGACTTCATCAGCCTGAGACCAGAAGAACTAGATGGTGCCCGGCAACCACCAATGACCGCCTTGACAGGGAACACAACAGAGAGTCATGGATGGAGCAGGAGAAAGGTGGGGTGTAGAACTCAAATTCTAGTGAGTCTGACTGAGACTGGAGGAACCCCAGAAAGCATGGCCACTTGATTCTCTATCACCCCAGAACTAAAACAATTTCTGAGGCCAACTCTTCAGACAGGGATTGGACTGGACTGTGGGACATTAAGTGATACTCATGAGCAGTGTGCCTCTTAGCTCCAGTAGATACAAGGACTAAACAGGCAGCTTCTGTCCGGAGGTGAGACGGGAAGGCAGAGAGGGTTGGGAGCTGGTTGAGTGGAGGTGGGAAATCAGGGGTGGAGAGGAGAAGTGTGCTGTCACAGTATGGGGACAGCAATTAAAGTCACATAACAATGTATGTATAAATTTTTGTATGGGGAAAAAAAAAAAGATTTACAGCCTTGGAATCCCTATGGGGCAGTTCTACTCTGTCCTATAGGGTCGCTGTGAGTCAGAATCGACTTGACAGTAATGGTTTGGTTTGGTTTATCAGTACTTTAAGGTGTGGCAGAAAGAACACACATTCTGAAATCAGAGCAACTTGGATCTAAATCCTTCCTAACTGTGTGACCTTGAGAAGTTACTCAGTGTCTCTGAACTCAGTTTACTCTCAAGAGAATGGGGAAAAGAAAATCTATCTCTTAGGGGTTTTATAGAGGTCAGAGGTAAGAGTAACAATAGTAGCTAATATTTATTGCACACCTATTGTGTGCCCAGCTAAGTCTTTATATACATCTGCTCATTTCCTCATACCACACAATGAGGGCACCACTGGGGCTCAGGCATGGAGCACCTGCCCTGGTCAGACAGCCAGGTAAGTGGCTGGTAACTGAAAGTTAAGCCTGTCATTCAACCCAGAACTCATGTTCCTAAACACCGTTCCATAGGACAGCATAAGAGAAATGCACATACTTCCTTAAAAAGCTAGAAATTGAAGTACCATATGATCCAGCTATCCCGCTCCTTGCAATATATCCTAGAGAAATGAGAGCCATCACATGAATAGATATATGCACACCCATATTCATTGCAGCACTGTTCATAATAGCAAAAAGATGGAAGCAACCCAGATGCCCATCAACGGACAAATGGATAAACAAATTATGGTATACCCACACAGTGGAATACTACTCAACAATAAAGAACAACAATGAAGCCATGAAACATCGTATAACATGGAGGAAGCTGGAACTCATTATGCTGAGTGAATTTAGTCAGTCATAGAAGGACAAATATTATATAAGACCAGTATTATAAGAACTCAAGAAAAGGTTTAAACACAGAAGAAAACATTCTTTGATGGTTACGGGTGTGGGGTGGGAGGGTGAGGGTTATTTACTAACCATATAGTAGATAAGAATTATCTTAGGTGAAGGGAAGGACAGCACACACCACAGGGGAAGTCAGCACAACTGGACTAAACCAAAGCTAATAAGTTTCCTGAATACTATCAAACACTTTGAGGGACAGAGTAGCAGGGGTAGGGGTCTGGGGACCATGCTTTCAGGGGACATCTAGGTCAATTGGCATCACAAAGCTTATTAAGAAAATGTTCTGCATCCTACTTTGGTGAGTGGTGTCTGGGGTCTTAAAAGCTTGTAAGTGGCCATCTAAGATGCATGAAATGCTCCCAGTCACCTTCAGTAAAGGAGAATGAAGAACACCAAAGACACAAGGAAAGTAAGGGCCACAGAAACCAGATACTTCATCAGCCTGAGACCAGAAGAACTAGATGGTGCCCGGCTACCACCAATGACTGCCCTGACAGGGAACACAACAGAGAGTCCCTGATGGAGCAGGAGAAAGGTGGGGTGCAGAACTCAAATTCTAGTAAGAAGACCAGACTTAATGGTCTGACTGAGACTGGAGGAACCCCAGAAAGCACGGCCCCTGGATTCTCTATCAGCCCAAAACTAAAACAATTTCTGAGGCCAACTCTTCAGACAGGGATCGGACTGGACTATGGGACATTAAGTGATATTCGTGAGCAGTGTGCCTCTTAGCTCAAGTAGATACAAGAGACTAAATGGGCAGCTTCTGTCTGGAGGTGAGATGGGAAGGCAGAGAGGGTTAAGAGCTGGTTGAATGGACATGGGGAATAGGGTGGAAAGGAGGAGTGTGCTGTCACAGTGTGCGGAGAGCAATTAAAGTCACATAACAACGTATGTAAAAATTTTTGTAAGGGAGACTAACTTGAAATGTAAACTTCATTTTAACTACAACAATAAAAAAAATTTTTAAAAAAGAAATGCGCATAAATTGGTATCAGGTGAAGTCAAGAAACTGTGTGTGCACAGGACTCACGCCACGTTACCGAGATCAACTGCATCAAAGGGGCGTTGTTGGGGTCATTCGGGTCGAGCTTGGACTCGGCTGCCCACTTGGCCAACTTTTTCATGTCTGTCAGTCCTGATGTGCCAATAGATGAGATAGCATCTGCTCTCTTCAAAGCACTGAAAAACAGTTGATTCCATGAGACTGACTTTACCACAGAGCCGTTTTCGTCAGGACCACATATTCCCAAGGCCAGCATTGCTTAAGGGAGCTATTATGTTCTAAGAGAGAGAATCTTATCATAAGGAAGGATTTTCGCCATTTTTCTTTACCTGATTATTGCTATTAAATATGTTATAAGGAAAATAAAGAAGTGCTAATGGAAGGAATGCAAATGTGGCCCATTCCTACAACTCTGCCCATATACAAAAGGATCCCCACCAGTCCCTGGAGCCAGGCTGTGAAAAGCAGCCTTGGCATCTGGTGCAGAAAGCCCCCAGAGCTTCATGTCCTCGGCAGCTGGGGACCACTTGTAGCTGAGGATAAAATAAAAGAAAAATAAACACTTATACAACGAGCACCGACTTTGGACAAAACTGAGTTCCACGGCTGCCAAGCTTGTCAGTGAGGTTGAGTTGGGGTTTTATTAATAGTCCTGAATATCTCATGACTCACATTGTGTTTCACCTCTTCTGAGGATTTGGAAGTTTTAATCCCAAAGAAATTTCTCCAGCATTAATTTCAAGTCAAATGACTGCAAAATGTGTAAGCTTAAAGGCATACACAAGTCTCCACTGGAAATGGCTGCCAGTCTCCTAAGTTAAAAAGTACAGAGCAGCATTGTCACCTTGTCATTTTTGTCACAAGGGTACAGGTGTGTGTTGGGCATTGGGATGGAGCAGGCAGAAAGGGAGCACAACAAGCCCAGTGTCTGCTTTTCCACACGTTGAAAATTATAGTCTGTGACTTGGAAAGTGTTCTCTGGGTGATCAGGATAATCTTTTTATTTTACAGATGAGGCAGTTGAGGCCTAGAGTGGTAAAAGATGGATTCAAGACACGTTGAGAAGGGATGACAGAGCCAAGAGTCGAACCAGGCCACCTGGCTCCCTCAGTCCAGACTGCCTGCACTGGCATCAACCTCTAAGACAGGGGGACAGCCCAGGGTAAACTGATGAGGCCTAGAACCCATTTCTTCTGTTCTGATTAAGTACCTAAAGGATCGAGCAATCAAGGAAGAGGACTGGAGAATAAAGACTTTCATTCCAGTAACCAGTTGCCATCAAGCCAATTCTGACTCATGGCGACCCCATGTGTATCAGAGTAGAGCTATACTCCATAGAGTTTTCAAGGGTTGATTTTTCAGAAGTAGATCACCAGGACTTTCTTTTGAGGTGCCTGTGGGTGGAATCGAACCACCAGTCTTTTGGTTAGCAGCTGAATGTGTTAACTGCGTGCACCACACAGGGACTTTTTTTCATGTAACTAGAAGGTTCCTATACCAAACATCATTAGCAACAAAACTTAAATGAGGGCCAAATATATATAACTACACCTACTCCTCACTTACGGGCTGTGTAGTTATTTGACATCTCGCATTTAGGATAACAGTAAAAAATCTACTCTGATTATTTTGCACATTAACAACCCTGCCAACCGTACACCCTGGGCTGTGCAGCTGGCCGAGTGTAGCTTGTCCAGGATGCCAGGGTGCACGGAGGGAGGAGCGGCACCACCCCCAGGGTATTTAACCCCAGTCTGGAGCCCCCGTGGCTCGAGAGGCTCCGGCTCGCGCCTCTACTCCTTCCTCCTGGCAGTCTCCCCGGTGCGTCTCACCCTCCACCCGGCGCTCCTCTCGCACGTGGACGCGGGGAGCGGGGGCGGAGGTACAGAGACGCTGTGGCTGCACAGCTAGAGGGCTGGAGCTGGGGAGGAGAGGTTGGGCAGGAAATCACGAGTATTTCACATAATGCCGATTTTCCCATAACGCCCTGGTCTTTGGAACCTAACCATGTCTATCAGTGAGCAGTGGGTGTATATGCTATGCACTTCCCCCAATTGTAAAATGGAAAATAATAATAATATTTTATAGAGTTATCGTGAAGATTAAATGAGGTGAAGTGCTTTTTACAGTACCTAACCCAACATTTGTTAGGCTATTAATATTTTGACTTTGACTTTAAGAACAATAAAAACCCCTGAAAAGTATTACACATGAACATAAAAGAAGAGAATGAGCTATAGCAAGCTCCCCCTCCTTACCCTCCTTGGTTTACATTTAATGCTAACACTGACATTGCTCATTAATTTATTCTAGCTATACATTACCTCCGAAATCCAGTGTTCTGCTGTGACAATGGAGGAACTAGAGGTACGCCATTTTCTCCAATAGCCCATGCCACGCTGTTGGACACCTTCCCCGAAGTCATTAGAATCAGTTGATTACCACCGTCAGCTTCAAATGAGAAGGGCACTCCTAGGGAAACACCAGATTAAACAGGATGCTATTTAGAAAGAGAGAGTAAGGCCAGTTCTAGCAAGAAAGTAGATAGTAGATGAATGGAACTTGCTGTGGGTGGGGTGGTGGATATGGAACAGGTAATCCAAGCCAACATCACGGAACCTCTTCAGGTGATGATGCGCAGAACCAGCCACTCTGCTCTATCTCTGACAGCAGAGTGTAGCAGTTATAAGGATGCACTCTGGAGTTGGACCACGTGCATGCATATTCTGGCTCTGCCACTTAACAGCTGAGTAATCTTGGATAAATTACTCAACTTCTCTGAGCCTTAGTTTCTTTATGTGTAAAATAGGGATAATGATAGTAACTCATTCAAAGGATTGTTGTGAAAACTCATTCATTCATTCAACAAATACTTATCTGAGCTCCAACTGTGTGCCACCCACTATTCCAGGTACTGGAGATATAGTAGCAAAGACAGAAAGAAAACTGTAAGTATTGCTGTTCCCATGGAGTTTATATCAAAGTGAGGGAGATGGGCAATAAATAACACAAATAAGAGATGTGTTTAGTATGGTAGAGAGAGTGATGAGTGGTAAGGAGGAACATAAATTAGGGAAAGTGTACAGAAAATTTTAGGTGGGTGAAGAGGGGAAAAAATTTTAGATAGGGTGGCCAAGGAAGGTTCAATGAGAGATGACTTTTGAATAAAGGCCTGAAAAAAGTGAGACATGTAGATATCTTGGGAAAGAGAATTCCTGGCAGAAGGATCAAGTGCAAATGCCTGAATGTGGGAGTGTACTTGGAGTGAAGGACAGCAAGTTAAATAAGTTGATAGCTGCGAAGCATGTAGATGGTAGCTGACAAGTAGTGAGACTCAGCAAATATTAGCTATTACTAAGCTATTGTGGTTGCGGTAAAACCTCATTGATTTCGCCTCCACTGATCTGGAAATTAATGATTAAAAACTTTCTGGGCAGTATGCTTCATGAACTAAGGGAACAAAGTACTTTTAAGTACTAAATATAGCGAGTTCATACTCTGGATCTCCAGTTAACGTTATCAACAACAAAACAATATCACTATTATACTGTTAACAGCATCATTGTGCTTTTCAGAGATCTTTCTTTCATATTAAATACCTCATCTTCATCTTCAAATTGACTCCATGAGACATTAAAGGAGATATAAGTAGCTCCATTTTATGAATAAGGAAGATGAGATTCAATGATGTTATATGACTACCAGGGTCACACAGCTTGTCAGTATCAGAGCTGGAACTAAAGCCTAGGTCTCCAAACTTTTAGGCTGGTGATTGGACTTTGGCCTCACAGAATTCTTGCAGATTAAGTTCCAGATATGAGTTCACAATAAAATAACCAGACACATGAGGAAACAAACTACCATGAGCAAGGGACAGCAGATCAGACAAATGAACAGATAGATACTGGAATGGTCAGATATAAAATATAAAATAAATGTTTAATATGTTTAAATAAAATAATTCATAAATAAGTAAGTAAATAAAACAATTGAGAGTCTAATGAAAGGACAAGAAGCTCTCAGACCTAACCAGACTGATTGGAAAAGAATTTATAGAAATAAAAAATATAATAATTGAAGTTAGAAACTCAGTGGATTAGTTTCAATGATTGTTGCTGTTAGGTGCCATCGAGTCAGTTCTGACTCATAGAGACCCCATGTACAACAGAACAAATTTTTTCAGTGATTAGACACAGCCAAAGACAGAATTCATGACTTGGAAAATATATTTAAAACAATTACACAGAATGTAGCAGTGATAGAAAAAAGATACCAAGTATACTAAAGAAATGTTAAGAAACATGGAGGGCAGAGTGAGAAGGTCTATCATATATCTAATTAGAATTATAGAAAGAAATAACAAAAAATATTATTTAATAATCTCCTTATTACTAATTATTTTCAAATTTTCAGTCCTATAAATAACACTGTGATGTATATTTTTTTATGCACAAAGCTTTGTCCATATTTCAAATTATTTTCTTAGGAAAGATTCCTAGAAGTGGAATTAAGGGATCCAAGAGCATTCTAAAGGTCCTTAATTCACACTGGAGGCCTGGTGGTTCAGTGATTAAGAGCTTGGCTGCTAACCAGAAATTTGGCAGTTCAAATCCACCAGCAGCTCCTTGGAAACCCTATGGGGCAGTTCTACTCTGTCCTATACGTTCGCTATGAGTTGAAATCAACTCAACGGCAGCAGGTTTGGTTTTTGGTAATTCATACTGCCAAGCTATCTTATACTTACATAGTTATATGAATTTACATGACCACCAATAGTATATAAAAAAAGACTTTGCAAAAAATTGTATATCATTATTGTTTTAATTTGAATTTCTGATTGAAATTTTATAATTGTCTAAGAAGTGAGTAAAAAAAAAGACATGTTCAAATGTGACAAACTGTGTGACATTGAGGATAATTAGCTTTCCATACCACTTCCGACTCCCTCGTGGTCCAGTGTCACATGCTGATTACTGCTAAACTCAACTTCTTCAATGGGAGCCCTTCCACTGACAACTGTAGTTTCAGGGATAGGCAGAAACACTTCTGCTAGCAAGGTGGTACCACTGTGTCCAACTGTTTCGTATACCTGAAACCGGGGAAGAGAAACAGCAAAATAAAGATGGAAATACAGTGAGTCCACTTCCAGATAATCAGTCCATATTGTTAGTATCTGCACTGGTCACTGTTCCAGCCCAGAGGGCCCATCTCAGAATGGAAAGTTGAGTTGTGTTACTGTAGTCCCCAGGGATACCAAACTTACGGTGTTTGTGACAAGTTGTTGACACCCTGTTCTCTGGTCTGGCCTAATCTCCTGGGATAGGGAGGTTATTCAAAAAGCAGGCTACTACAGTTGTTTCCATTTCAAGCCAATACACAGGTGGCTTAGTTATCTAGTGCTGCTATAACAGAAATACCATGAGTAGATGGCTTTAACAAAGAGAAATTTATTCTCTCACAGTCTAGGGGGCTAGAAGTCTGTATTCAGGGTGCCAGCTCCAGGGGAAGGTTCTCTTTCTCTGTTGGCTCTGAGGGAAGGTCCTTGACATCAGTCTTCCCCTGATCTAGGAACTTCTCAGTGCAGGAAACCTGGGTCCAAAGGATGCGCTCTGCTCCTGGTGCTGCTTTCTTGGTGGTATGAGGTCCACATGTTTCTCTGCTCGCTTCTCTCTTTTGTATCTCAAAAGAGATTAAGACACAACCTAACCTTGTAGATTGAGTTCTGCCTCATTAACATAACTGCCGTTAATCCCGCTTCATTAACATCATAGAGGTAGGATTTACAACACATAGGAAAATCACATCAGATGACAAAATATTGGACAGCCACACAATACTGGGAATCATGGACTAGCCAAGTTGACACACATTTTTTTTTTCCCATACAAAAATTTATACATACATTGTTATGTGACCCTAATTGCTCTCCCCATACTGTGACAGCACACTCCTCCTTTCCACCCCTAATTCCCTATGTCCATTCAACCAGCTCCTAACCCTCTCTGCCTTCCCATCTCACCTCTGGACAGAAGTTGCCCATTTAGTCTCTTGTATCCACTTGAGCTAAGAGGCACATTCCTCATGAGTATCACTTTATGTGCCACAGTCCAGTCCAATCCCTGTCTGAAGAGTTGGCCTTGGAAATTGTTTTAGTTCTGGGCTGATAGAGAATCCAGGGGCCGTGCTTTCTGGGGTTCCTCCAGTCTCAGTCAGACCATTAAGTCTGGTCTTCTTACTAGAATTTGAGTTCTGCACCCCACCTTTCTCCTGCTCCATCCAAGACTCTCTGCTGTGTTCCCTGTCAGGGCGGTCATTGGTGGTAGGTGGGCACCATCTAGTTCTTCTGGTCTCAGGCTGATGGAGTCTCTGGTTTATGTGGCCCTTTCTGTCTCTTGGGCTACTGCTTTCCTTGTGTCTTTGGTGTTCTTCATTCCCCTTTACTCCAGGTGGTTGGGACCAATTGATGCATCTTAGATGGCTGCTTGCAAGCTTTTAAGACCTCAGATGCCACTCACCAAAGCAGGATGCAGAACATTTTCTTAATAAGCTTTGTTATGCCAGTTGACCTAGATATCCCCTGAAAGCATGGTCCCCAGACCCCTACCCCTGCTACTCTGTCCCTCAAAGTGTTTGATAGCATTCAGGAAACTTCCTAGCTTTGGTTTAGTCAGTTGCGTTGACTTCCCCTGTAGTGGACACACATTTTTTGAGGGGACACAACTTAATCCATCACAACAGGTTACTGGAGAATGGGCTTCCTCCTTTTCCTGGTTCAGGTTGCTTTCTGACAGTGTCATCAGGTGGAATAGGTGAGATAATAGAGACATACTCTAGGTGGTTTATTATCTGCACTGACCTCAAAGTCAGTAGGAGAAGCACCATACCCAGAAGCACTCTAGAGTGTCAGGTTCAAATAAACTATTTAGTAAATCTTTCAAATTCTACCCCTTAAGACTTCATTTTTTCAGCTGTTGAAACCACACCCATCTCCTCAGACTTTCTCCTAAGATGGAGCCAACTAGATCAATTTGACCAGTGCAAATACAAATTACTGTGGTGTGTCTCATTATAATGCCATCACCCTGAGGCGGAGGCCCTATTGTCATGGCAACCATAGATTGTGAATGTAAAACCCAGCTCCAGTAGAACCCTCCTGCTCCACTTGGTCAAGTTCCCCCAGTATTCTTGCCTCACCTCACTTTCATGGTGAGAAAATGGCCAAGTATTTCACAGTTCTGTTGGCTTCTTTCCTAAGTTTTGTTCTTTCTGTTTCTCCATGAAGTCTCTCTTACGGGTATATATTTCTCTAAAAGTGCTAATTTTGCTCTATTTCTTTCTACTAATTAATAGATATATGCTTCTTCTTAGGCAATGGAGTCCTCCCTGATCAATGTTTTACACTTAAGACTCTGAATGCACAGAGATGACACTACGGATCCTCTCCACCCAGCCTTCTTTACAAGAACCTCGACATCGTTTCATTTCATCTATAACTATTTCAATATGTATCTGTAAAAGATAAGGACATATAAAAACAATTACAGTATCATGATTACAGTAATTCTGTGATAACATCAAATATCAGTAAGTTTCAAATTTCCTTGAGAGTCTCAAAAAATTACTGTAATATTTTGTTTGAATCAGGGTGAAATACATTCCATACATTGTATTTGGTTGATATGTCCCTTAAGCCTCTATTAATTTATAGGTGACCCTCCTCTCTTTTTTACCCGTTGCTATTTATTTGTTGAAGAAATTCTCTATATTTTTAATTGATTCAGAACTCTGATGGGAAAAGAATACAATACAAAAATACTGCAATTGTTTTCATGTGTCCTTATCTTTTACAGATACACACTGAAATATTTAAAGATGAAATGATGTGCCATTTGTCTCCCTTGCCATCTGTAATCGTACACAGCTTAAAGCACATGGTGTAGGTTATTGTTTATTGCGCAGGAGACCTTGGTTTGACCTGTTAAATCATGGATTCAGTGGCATGAAGTTTCAGCCTGAGAAAATAGTGTATTTTCTTTCTTTTTGGCCCAAACTCTGATTCATTAAGACATTCCTTTGTATGAAGCCTACTAGGGTCTTTTGTCCTATTATCTTGTTTAATCTTCACCACAGTCCTGTGAAGGATGATTTGAGGTGAAGGTTAAACAAGAGAACAGATCAACAGTCTAGATGACAGATTTGAGATCCCATGAGGGGGAGAAACTTACCCCAGTCACCCACCTGGAACATAGCAGAGCCAGATTCGAATATGCAACTCCTTCACTTCAAAACCCAAACACTTTTTGCTATGTCTTTTTCATGGGTGATAGGAAATCAGAAAGGTGATTAAACAGTTAAGAATCCGTTTAAAGCCATACCCATGATCCATAAAATATAATTAGTTGAGACAAATTGCTGAGAAATAGTGACTGATTGAAAGAGAATTTAAAAGTCGAATGAAAGAGCAACAACAAATGGAAGCGCCGTAAAAACAACTTCAGAGCTGGCACATTAACATGCTGTCACATGCTCATGCTGTACGGGCATCACCTAAATTGCCAAAGCCACGGCTTAACAGATATCCACTTTGTGCCACCATAGACCCTGTGGTCTTCCTATGGGAACACTCATCCACTCTATCTAAACTCTTGTTTATGCGTTGGTCTGTCTCACAGTGAGGGCAAGGATCTTATATGATTTTCCTTTAAATGCCGTGCCTAGCCATCTGTGAATGAATATTTTTAGAAAGGGGCGTATTAACTCTTTAAGTCAGCAAGGCATTAGATGATAAATCCATGAAATGGAATTGTTTTCTTCTCTGAAGAGCTGTTAGACCTGGATGTCGTATGGTTCTTAGATTTTTTCACATGGCTTTATTTTACTTCCCACCTGGATTGTCAGCCCCATCTATAGCTTGCAGAGGACAACAGTGGTGGACAGAGTACCTGGCTTGTGGTCCAACAGATCTGGGTCTGATTCCTGGCTTTGCCACTTGCTAACTGTGTGACCTTGGGCATGACTCCAAGGCTTTCCCCCTCCTCCTTTTTACTCTCATTTGTAAATGAGGATGTTACCTAAAGCTTCTAAGGAAGGCAATGGTGGAGCTTTGCTGAAATGGATGAAAGTCTCTTCCCTTAAGTAAGAGCTTAATAATTGTTTATTCTCCTTCTGCTGGACATAAAGTTGCCAATAACCACAGGCATTCTTTTTTTTTTTTTTTTACAATCATTGCATCCATTTTAGTTTTTCCATGTGGTTAATGTTTCAGACTAAAAAATGCACCATGTAGTTGATTTCTTTCTCAGCATTTTGAGAGGTTTTCACCATTTTTAATTTTAATTTTTAATTTTTTTTTGTGATAAAATACATTTATTAGTGATGATACAACAGGAATGGTAAGAAAAACATGGTAATTAAAAAAAGTCTTTTCTTTTAGAATTGCAATTTACACTTCCTAATTGATTCACCCCGTGATACAAACAACAAACTATATTATCATTAGTGATGGAAGTAAAAAAACAAAATTGTTGAAAAAACAAAACCATGACTCATGAAATTATACTATGTAAAAATTAAACAGGGATTATATTATACAATATCTTAAAGGCATTACATAATTACAGAGAGAAAAGCTAACAAGATACAGATCAGGCTTCCAAAGAGCTCACCATTCATCTGTGTTTACATAGATAGTGAGAGAGTTTGAAGGAGATCCAAGACAGAAATTAGGCCTAAGTTTTTCTGTGAAAGTATCAGTGAAGGTACATAGATAAGCTCTATTATTCCAACTGTAAAATGAAACCTCTCCCAAATCATAATCCAGAAAAATGCCAGTCCGTATGACTTGTTCTGTATCCCAAGTCTCACGAAAAAGGGTTGCCTGCTGAATTTGCCAGCAGCCATCTTTGGCGGACGGTGGCACACTAACATCTAGGAAACGATTCTTCACATACACCTAAGCACCATTCACCTATGTCTCTTGCTTCTACCTGCCGGTAATGCCTACCAACATCAAAACCTTCAGAACTCACGACAGCTGGGATAAAAGTAAACCTCTTGGGACTGTAGGAAAAGACTGGATTCATCTGTTCATATTTCACACTTTTTCTGTCTTCTGAAGTAATAAGATTGGGGTGAGCAGTTTCAGGATCTAGTGTCAAATCTTCCTTAAATGTGCTGATCCTTTTTCGCAGGCCAAAGTACTGTGGAGAGAGATAGTAACTACTCTCCTTCTTTAATTCATATGAAAAGACTCCAGGAGTTTTTAGGTTTTTATACCTGTTGTAGATACTTTCAATACCTATAAGTAAATCCAGGTTTGCCTGCACACATTTTTCTACAACTCTACTTAGCAGATTTTTTAGCATGGAAAAATGTCAGAAATTTGGCTATTGTTCTCAATTAGTTTTTCTTCAACCTTCTTCTCTTCTGTCATTAATCCCAAAAAATGGCATTCTATTCCTGGTCCAGTAAATTTTTAAGTTGAGTAAATTCACAGTTTAATTCTCCTCTCAAATTTTCCACCTTCTGCCATAATTCAACTGATTTTGAGACTTGCATTTTTAGCCCATCTGCAGCATCCCCAACCTGCTCCCTCAGGGGCTCAGTGTACCTTTTGAGCTTCCTCCTGTGACTAGTTACAGCTTGGTTGATGGGCATCAGGTAGTGATCCTGGTGGTTGGAGTAGATCCTGCATTGGAGACACAGCAGCTCCAGGTCCTTCTCACAGAACAGGACCAGCACCTGGTTGTGCTTCTCACACAGGGGTTTCGATTCGATTCCTGTCATTTCCTCTTTTCTTCTTGATGAGAAGTTGCTTAACAATATCAGTCATGTGACATAATTGGGTGTTCTTCTTTAGGTTCCCATTATAGCAGTGATGGAGGCAGACGGGACAGGGGAGGTTGCCCCCTAGACCTTCCCACCAATGGTGGATGCAGAGGTGACAGAATTTGTGGCCACAGTCAATGGTCACTGGGTCTCTCAGGTACTCCAGGCAGATGGGGCAGCTGATCTCTACTTGGAGATTGGCCAGGGAGGCTGCAGAGTCCATTGTGCAGTGACAGTTTCAGTCTGAGGAAACTCTTCACAAAAGCCTGGTTATCGAGAAGCTAGGAAAAGTGAGATGATGACCTCAGTCCTCACTCTCCTACTTGGAAGTCGGTATGGAGTGTTTCTGTCTCTTTCCTCCAGTTCCGCAGGAAGCTTCCAAGGAGAGTCACGGCCCTCCAGAAAATTATCGATCTTCTTAGTATCTTCTCCTCCTGTATCCACTGGTCCTCCCAAATCAAAGGTTGGACTTTGAGTCCTCCTGGTCAGGAAGGAACCACAATTCCAAGGCACTTGCAGTTGTGAAGGCTGGGAAGTCCCAAATCTGTGGGTCAGATGTCAGGCTGGAGGGTTTTCTCACTCACGTGGTTTCAGGGGCTGACGAATCCAAAAATGCAGATCAGACGGCAGACTGCTGGCTCACATCCCAAGAACTGGAGATCAGATGATGATGAGTCAGATGCGGGATCTAGAGCAAGAGCAGGACTTGCTGGAACAACCATTTATATTCTAGAGGCAGGCCACACCCAAGGAAACTCCCCTTACGTATGATAAGCTGCTTATAGCAGATTTCATCGTGGATGTGATTATATTACATCAGATCCCATTATGGAGGTGATTGCATTATATCATATCTAATCATGGAGGTGATTACACTATATCAGATCTCATCATGGAGGTGATTACCTTATATTACATTGTTGTCATTGTTAGGTGCCATCCAGTCAGTTCTAACTCATAGCTACCCTATGTACAACAGAACAAGTGTTCTGCCCTGTCCTGTGCCATCCTCACAATCATTTCTATGTGGGAGTCTATTGTTACAGTCACTGTGTCAGTCCACCTCATTGAGGATCTTCCTCTTTTTTGCTGACCCTCTACTTTACCAAGCATGATGTCTTTTTCCAGGGACTGGTCCTTCCTGATAACATGTCCAAAATACATGAGATGAAGTCTCACTATCCTTGCTTCTGAGGAGCATTCAGGCTGTACTTTTTCCAAGACAGATTTGTTCATTCTATATTACATTATGAAAGAGAATCAGCCCAATGTCTGCCAAACCACTGAGAATCATATCCTAGCCAAGTTGGCACATAACATTAACCAACACAGAAGTGCATCATTTAAAAAATGTGGTTGTTAGGTCCATTCAGTTCTGACTCATAGCAACCCTGTGTACAACAGAACGAAACACTGCCCAGTCCTGCACCATTCTCACAATGATTGTTATGCTTGAGCCCCTTGTTGCAGCCACTGAGTCAATATGTCTTGTTGAGGGTCTTCCTCTTTTTCAATGACCCTCTACTTTACCAAACATGATGTCCTTCTCCAGGGACTGATCCCTCCTGACAACATGGCCAAAGTACCTAAGATGAAGTCTCACCATCCTCGCTTCTAAGCAGCATTCTGGTTGTACTTCTTCTAAGACAGATTTGTTTGTTCTTCTGGCAGTCCATGGTATATTCAATATTCTTCACCAACACCATAATTCAAAGGCATCAATTCTTCTTTGAGCTTTCTTATTCATTGTCCAGCTTTCCCATGCATATGAGGTGATTGAAAATACCATGGCTTGGGTGAGGCACACCTTAGTCCTCAAAGTGGCATCTTTGTTTTTTAACACTTTAAGAAGGTCTTTTGCAACAGATTTGCTCAATGCAATATGTCATTTGTTCTCTTGACTGCTGCTTCCGTGGGTGTTGATTGTGGATCTAAGCAAAAGCAGATGCTTGACAACTTCAGTATTTTCTCCATTTATCACGATGTTATTTATTGGCCTAGTTGTAAGGATTTTGTTTTCTTTGTGTTGAGGTGTAATCCATACTGAAGGCTGTTGTCATGGATTGAATTATGTCCCCCCCAAAATGTGTCTATCAATTTGACTGGGCCATGATTCCTGATATTGTGTGATTTTCCTATATGTTGTAAATCCTGCCTTTATGATGTTAATGAGGGAGAATGGGCGGCAGTTGTGTTAGTGAGGCAGGATGCAATCTACAAGATTGGATTGTGTCTTGAGGCAATCTTTTGAGATATAAAAGAGAGAAGCGAGCAGAGAGACGGGGGACCTCATACCACCAAGAAAGCAGTACTGGGAGCAGAGCATGTTCTTTGGACCTGGGGTCCCTGCATAGAGAAGCTCCTAGTCCAGGGAAGACTGATGAGAAGGCCAAGGGAGAAAGAAAGGCTTCCCCTGGAGTTGATGCCCAGAATTTGAACTTCTAGCCTACTAGACTGTGAGAAAATAAATTCCTCTTTGTTAAAGCCATCCACGTGTGGTATTTCTGGGATAGCAACACTAGATAACCAAGACAGCTGTAGTAGTATTTTATCTTCATCAGTAAGTACTTCAAGTCCTCTTCACTTTCAGCAAGCAAGGTTGTGTTATCTGCATAACGAATGTTGTTAAGGAGTCTTCCATCAATCCTGATGACCCGTTCTTCTTCATATACTCCAGCTTCTCAGATTATTTCCTCAGCATACAGATTGAATAAGTATGGGGTTTTCACCATTTTTTAAATCATGCAAGTTCAAGATGTAAATTCTGTGCATGAAAAAAGGACCTGGGAAACACAAATATTTATCAGGATATTTAAGTAGTATGAAAGGTTATGTATGGAACTTTGAAGGAACATACCTGAGTTAGTACATAATTTTGAAAAGAGCGCAAATTACACGGCTTGAGAAGGAAAGTGATGAGAAAATGAGTACCCATGTCATCGAGTATAAGCACATGCAATTTTTTAAAAAATTCTTTTATTGTACTTTAGATGAAGGTTTACAGAACAAATAGTTTCTCATTAAACAGTCAGTACACATATTGTTTTATAACATTGGTTAAGAACCCCACGATGTGTCAACACTCTCTCTTCTCGACCCTGAGGACCTTTTTTTTTGGTGAAAATTCACATAGCCAAAGTTACAGCATTTCAAAGTTTTCTACATGTACAATTCAGTGACATCAATTACATTCTTCCAGCTGTGCTGCTATTCTCACTATCCTTTTCCAAATTATTCCATCACCATTATCTTCAACTCACTGCCCCCTAGGCTTCCCATCAAAACTTTTGAGTTGCT